>NC_084544.1:15607396-15822396 GCF_024500275.1 Phycodurus eques | reverse complement strand
GAAAAAGCTCCTTGGTGGCAAGGCCCCCTAGGTTGGATGAGATTCGCCCAGAGTTCCTCAAGGCTCTGATGTTGTAGGGCTGTCCTGGTTGACACACCTCTGCAACATCGCATGGACATTGGGGACAGTGCCTCTGCATTGGCAGACTGGGGTGGTGGTCCCCCTTTTTAAGAAGGGGGACCGGAGGGTGTGTTCCAACTTCAGGGGGATCACACTCCTCAGCCTCACTGGTAAGGTCTATTCAGGGGTGCTGGAGAGGAAGGCCCGTCGGGAAGTTGAATCCCAGATTCAGGAGGAGCAGTGTGGTTTTCGTCCTGGCCGTGGAACAGTGGACCAGCTATACACCCTTGGCAGGGTCCTCGAGGGTGCATGGGAGTTCGCCCAACCAGTCTACATGTGTTTTGTGGACTTGGAGAAGGCGTTCGACCGTGTCCCTCGGGTGGTCCTGTGTTTGGTCCGCATTTCCGGCAGTAAGTCGGACTCAGTTTCCGGTGAGGGTTGGACTCCGCCAAGGCTGCCCTTTGTCACCTATTCTGTTCATAACTTTTATGGACAGAATTTCTAGGCGCAGCCAAGCCGTAGAGGGGGTCCGGTTTGGTGGCCTCAGTATTGCATCTCTGCTTTTTGCAGATGATGTGGTTCTGTTGGCTTCATCAAGCCGTGACCTCCAACTCTCATTGGAGCAGTTCACAGCCGAGTGTGAAGCAGCTGGGATGATAATCAGCACCTCCAAATCTGAGACCATGGTCCTCAGTCGGAAAAGGGTGGCATGCCCTCTCCAGGTCGGGGATGAGATCCTGCCCCAAGTGGAGGAGTTCAAGTATCTTGGGGTCTTGTTCACGAGTGACGGAAGAATGGAACAGGCGATCGACAGGCGGATCGGTTCAGCGTCTGCAGTGATGCGGACTTTGTATCAATCCGTTGTGGTAAAGGAGCAGCTAAGCCGAAAGGCGAAGCTCTCGATTTACCGGTCGATCTACGTTCCTACCCTCACTTATGGTCACGAGCAGTGGGTCGTGACCGAAAGAACGAGATCCCGGATACAAGCGGCCGGAATGAGTTTCCTCCGCAGGGTGTCCGGGCTCATCCTTAGAGATAGGGTGAGAAGCTCGGTCATCCGGGAGGATCTCCGAGTAGAGCCGTTGCTCCTCCACAACGAGAAGAGCCAGATGAGGTGGCTGGGGCATCTGATTCGGATGCCTCCCTGACGCCCCCCCTGGTGAGGTGTTCCGGGCACGTCCCACCGCGTGGAGACCCTGGGGACGACCCAGGCCACGCTGGAGAGACATCATCCTTCGGCTGGCCTGGGAACGCCTCGGGATCCCCTGGATGAAGTGGCTGGGGAAAGGGAAGTCTGGGCGTCCCTGCTAAAGCTACTGCCCCAGCGACCCGACCTCGGATAAGCGGTAAAAGATGGATGGATGGACTTTGTATAGAAGAAAGAGAAACGGGTGGCTGTGTGGCACACCTCCATCTTGTGTGGGCACTGTATGTGTGTGTGTGTGTAAATTGGTACAGAACAGACACTGATGCAGTTAAACATGCACAACAAACACCTGCTTCTGTTGTAGCATAAAATTGTTGTGTACAATGTTAGTTGAATATTTTTTTAAATTTATTTCTGACTTTATTCATATCGATGACTGTAAGTAAGTTTTAAGTTGAAAACTGCACTTCACACTTTTGGTATTTATTGCTGACTTTGTTAAGGTTGATGACTGTCAGTCTGCTCTAATTTAAAAAAAAAAAATTACAAACTTTACTTTCCACATCCTTTTGAATTTTTAATTTTCTAAAAAATAAAAATAAAAAAATAAAAAGATGGGACCGCGTCAGGGATCAGCCCTGAGCCGCTTCCTGTTTGCAGTGGTGGTGGATAGGATGACAGATGAGATTAGACTGGAATCCCCGTGGACCATGATGTTTGCAGGTGACATTGTGATCTGCAGTGAGAGCAGGGAGCAGGTGGAGGAGCAGTTTGAAAGGTGGAGGCATGTACTGGAAAGGCGAGGAATGAAGATTAGCCGAAGTAAGACAGAATATACGTATGTGCATAAATGAGAGGGGTGGAGGGGGAAGTGTGAGGCTCCAGGGAGAAGAGATCGTGAGGCTGGAGGACTTTAAATACCTTGGGTCAACAGTCCAGAGCAATGGTGAGTGTCGTCAGAAAGTGAAGAAACGGGTCCAAGCAGGTTGGAACGGGCGGAGGAAGGTGTCAGGTGTGTTATGTGACAGAAGAGTCTCTGCTAGGATGAAGAGCAAAGTTTATAAGACAGACTCTCTTGGAGTGAGCATGTTTGATAGGATTAGAAATGAGCTCACCAGAGGGACAGACAAAGTTCGAGAGAGCAGACTTCGATGGTTTGGACACATCCAGAGGAGAGAGAGTGAGTATATTAGTCGAAGGATGATGAGGCTGGAGATGCCAGGCAGGAGAGCTCGAGGAAGACCAAAGAGGAGGTGGATAGATACAGTGAGGGAAGACATGGGGGCAATTGGTGTTAGAGAAGAGGATGCAGGAGAGAGGCTTAAATTGGGAAAGGATGACACACCCTGTGTCAACCCCTCACGGGACAAGCCAAAAGGAAATGACGACGACGACGACGGGTATTTTTGTGTTGCTGTTGTGATAGAAAGTTCTGAACGACTTAGGCAATTATGCTATTGTGGGCTAACGATTTCTTTTAAACAACTGGGAGCTCGTTAACAAACATTCTTACCGGTGCCATCCCAGAATTTCCGTTGTTCAGCAAGCCTCTGTAGACGGGACTTCATACTGCCGGCAAGGGGAGATGAATGTTCCTCTGGGTCTTCCTTGCTCTTCAGTGCAGCAGGACTAACAGGAATGACCTCGGACGTCTGCAGTTTTGAAGCAGCGGCCGCATCAGTCTTTTCTGACTCTACCTGAACAGTTTTTAACTCTCCTGGCTGAGCCTGGGAAAATAGTGGGGATTCAGTCACCCCCGTAGAAGATGAAGGTCGGACACATGCAGGGACGATAGGGGGTTTCTTGTCCGTTGGGGGATCTGTGAGCACAGGGGTTGTTGGTTGCATCGGATTCTTTTCGCCCTCTGCGGGCTTAACATTTTCTGCTGAACACATTCGCTTGGATGGAGAAGGTTTCGAGGATGTCTGAGGAACTTCGAGAAATGAAAAACAAACGTAAGCGGTGATTAAGTTGGCAATATGGTTAATGTCACAAAATCATACCTTCAGCGATAACCGTTGTCGTGATCACGCTATTTGCATCAGCCAGAGGCTCTCTTAATCGTTTCGCTATCGAGCGCTCTGCTGCATTTGGTCTTCCTGCCATCTTTTTCTGTAGGTTCTCTCTGCGAGCCCGTGTCCGCTCCAACAGTTTCTGGTCGGATTCAAGCATTTTAAAATGGTCAAAATGAAACCGTTTCTTTCAAATTTACAAAGAGGACAACATTCAAAAGATTACAGCATACAGTTATTGGCATCTTTGAAAGTACCAGTTAACAGTTCCACACTTCCAGTTAACGTTACATTGCTTATTATTTTTCTCCAAAGTAAATAGCACTGTTGGGAACAGGTATAAACCAGAGTACACTTTGTACGTGGATGTCAGACCATTACAAAAAAATGACTCGTATGACTCACAGTCTTATGCCATGGAACAAAAGTAACCAGCTCATTCACATACCCATGGAAGAGTACTTAACTCATGCACTGCCAGCCTTCCCAGTTAACATGGATATTTGACTTCTAAAGCCGTCATTGGCAGTGAATGTGTTCAATTCACATTCCTGAATGAATATTTGCAGGCGATTGAACTAGCACACATCGCGGTTTATTTGAAAGTCAGTGATAGTGTTACAACACGAGTTTCCCACCCAAACCTTTGGTGTCTGAAATTCTGAGGAGGCGAGTGTCACAGTTTCACGATATTTCAGTCTGTATAAACCTCTCCTTTGTCAGTAAGAAACCAACTATAGTAGTCAATGGTTTCCAAAGACATGACTCGAGAGTCTAAACATTAAGTACGCAAGTGCAACACAGTAAGGAACATAGCAGCAGAACACACATCAAAGGTCTTCTCCAGAGAGTCCAGACCAGATGACTTTCTTATTTTATTTGCTTGACCTCAGCCTTTTATTTGTAACATTCCCTGCTCCTGGACAGTGCAAGCTTTGACACATATCTGCAGCAGCATAAAAACACCTTCACCCTTCCTCCAAGCACATCGGGGGGAAAAACATTGAGCAAGAGTCGACTGTGGTTCTGTATGGCACTGTTGGAAAAGAAAGAAGAAGAAAAAAACAGTATCTCGAAACGGTTTTCAACGAGAAAGAAGGGATGATTTCCCCCCCCCCCCCTTTTCATTGAGCAGCCAGCATTCTTTCCCTCCCCCTACAGTCATCTGCTTCAAAATTCATGTTGGTTTGTCTTTCGTCACTAATGTATGAAATGCAGACGTTAATGAGCGCTCGCTCAATTGGCCGTAACTCTCCGGTGGCTTTGCGCACTCTACGCAATGTTCGTGTTTCAATACACGTACAGCACTATTCGAAAATTCGTTAGTGAGGCATATTGTGGCCCAAAAAAAAAATAATTAAATCAAATAAATTGAAAAAAACTTCCATAATTGTTACCTTTGTAATGTATAATATTAACACTTAAAGCTTGACGACTAATTGCAGCTGTTGCACCTCCACTGCTTGTTTGCTAACGCGATACATCAAACAAGGAAGCTAAAACTGCTCGACTCACCTCCGTAAAAGGATCCATTCCGAGCACTAATATGTTGGCTGGTGGATTTGGAAATGTCCAAAAAGAGAGGACGCGAGGAAGCAAAAGAACCTGCGCTTCTCCTCTTCTCGCCTTCTCCTGCCACTGGCCAAAACAGCTTCTGTTCAAATTTGAATTTTTAGCGCTTACCTATTGCGCAGACTCCGTCAACCGAGCGCTGGTCTTTCTACCAATCAAAAGTGAGAATGCTGTTTTCGTGCAGAACCAACCTATTGAAAATAAGTGTATTTAAAAAAAAGCTGCCATGACCGACCCCGCCTTAAACGGGTGACAGGCAAAGAATGAAACAAAGAAAATAAGAAAGAAAGATTGGCCTGTTACTTGGATACGTACACGTCCGCCATGTTGAATGTGTCAGATCTGCCCGTAAAGTAAGGCAAGTCAATGGCTCTTCGGATTCTCCAATCTCCTAACCGTTTTCCTACCTTTCCTTAGCCTTTGTGGGAATGCGTCACAGGGCCGAGGAGACATGAAAAGGAGCCTCCTTTCGAACATAGGAAAGGATAGCACCGTTTCAAATGAATTTGGCTCCACTTTTCGTAAGTGACGTCATCGCGCGAAGGCGAGAATTGTTGACGTCAGGTCTCGAGGGTGCAAGGTTTACCTGCACACTCTTGACTTAATAAAAATCAAAGCGGTGTCTTTGAAAATAATCCACAGATTCTACCCATGTAAAATAGTTCTACGATTAAAAAATACATATATACATAGGTAGGTATGCGAAAATAATGCCAAACAATATTTTAGGACCATTAGACTGCTTCAGGGCTTACAAACTGTTTTACAATTGAAAAATCTCATGGCACACCAACAAACAAAAATGTCACAAAAAAGTGGATACGTTAATTATTGTATGTACATCCTGCCATCTAATAGAAGAGCATTTATTGGTTCTGTCTGTCAATTTGCCTCACTGGCATACATAGATGAATAAAGATACATTATTTCTTGGAAATAAATACATTTTTGGAGTAATTAAGTAAAATTTAATATTTCCCACGGCTCACTTAACGTGCCCCAGCACACTGGTAACCGAACGAATATATCGGTTATTCCATACTGGAGTGCCATGTGGAGTGAAGTTATGTTTGAAGATGAACTTCCAATGAAGGAAAACCCGCTGATGGAAATCATACAACTTCACTGGTATAGAGCTGTTGACAAAACCATTTCAATTTCAGAACACCATTCATCACTTCAAAAATCCATAGGGGTCACTGATGGTGCCCCGCCTGTGTGGAATTTGCATGTTCTCCCCGTGCCTGCGTGGGTTTTCTCCGGGCACTCCAGTTTCCTCCCCCATCCCAAAAACATGCATGCGAGGTTAATTGACGACTCTAAATTGCCCGTAGGTGTCAATGTGAGTGTGAATGGCTGTTTGTTTGTATGTGCCCTACGATTGGCTGGAAACCGATTCAGGGTGTATCCTGCCTCCTGCCCGACGGTAGCTGGAATAGGCTCCAGCACGCCCGCGAACCTTGTGAGGAGAAGCGGCTCAGAAAATGGATGGATAGATGGAGGCCACTGTGCTCTTAGGAAATTTTGTTGTAACCTTGGCCAGATCTGTCTCTGAGCTTGTCAGGCAGTTCCTTTGACCTCGCGATTCTCATTTGCTCTGACATGCACTGACAGCTGTAAGGTCTTGCAACCCCAATTCCAATGAAGTTGGGACGTTGTGTTAAACAAATAAAACAGAATACAATGATTTGCAAATCATGTTCAACGTATATTTAATTGAATACACTACAAAGACAAGATATTTCATGTTCAAACTGATAAACTTTGTTTTCGGAAATAATCATTAACTTAGAATTTTATGGCTGCAACACGTTCCCAAAAAGCTGGGACAGGTGGCAAAAAAGACTGCGAAAGTTGAGGAATGCTCATCAAATACGTGTTTGGAACATCCCACAGGTGAACAGGCTCATTGGGAACAGGTGGTTGCCATGACTGGGTATAAAAGGAGCTTCCCGAATTTCTCAGTCATTCACAAGCAAAGATGGGGCGAGGTTCACCTCTATGTGAACAAGTGCGTGAGAAAATAGTCCAACAATTTAAGGACAATGTTCCTCAACGTACAATTGCAAGGAATTTAGGGATTTCATCATCTACGGTCCATAATAGCAGCAAAAGGTTCAGAGAATCTGGAGAAATCACGGCATGGAAGCGGAAAGGCCGAAAACCAACATTGATTGCCCGTGAACTTCGATCCCCACTGCATCAAAAAACCGACATCAATTTGTATAGGATATCACCACATGGGCTCAGGAAGACTTCAGAAAACCAATTTCATTAAATACAGTTCGGCGCTACGTCCGTAAGTGCAACTTGAAACTCTACTATGCAAAGCAAAAGCCATTTATCAACAACACCCAGAAACGCCGCCGGCTTCTCTGGGCCCGAGCTCATCTAGGATGGACTGACGCAAAGTGGAAAAGTGATCTGTGGTCCGACGAGTCCGCATTTCAAATTGTTTTTGGAAATTGTGGACGTCGTGTCCTCCGGGCCAAAGAGGAAAAGAACCATCCCGACTGTTATGGACGCCAAGTTCAAAAGCCAGCATCTGTGGTGGTATGGGGCTGTGTTAGTGCCATTGGAATGGGTAAATTACACATTTGTGAAGGCACCATTCATGCTGACAGGTACATACAGGTTTTGGAGAAACATATGCTGTCATCAAAAGCAACGTCTTTCATGGACGCCCCTGCTTATTTCAGCAAAACAATGCCAAACCGCATTCTGCACGTGTTACAACAGCGTGGCTTCGTAGTAAAAGAGTGTGCGGGTACTAGACTGGCCTGCCTGCAGTCCAGACCTGTCTCCCATTGAAAATGTGGGGCGCATTATGAAGCGTAAAATAGAGACCCCGGACTGTTGAACAGCTGAAGCTGTTCATCAAGCAAGAATGGGAAATAATTCCACCTACAAAGCTTCAATAATTAGTGTCCTCAGTTCCCAAACATTTATTGACTGTTGCTAAAAGAAGAAAGGGGGGAGCCATGCACTGGAAATGAAATGAATGAAGATTAGCCGAAAAAATACGGAATATATGTGCATGAATGACAGGGGTGGGCGTTGGGGGAGAGAGAGGCTCCAGGGAGAAGAGATGTGGAGGAGGGTGGAGGACTTTAAATACTTGGGGTGAACAGTCAAAAGCAATGGAGAGTGGGGTAAGGCCAGCCGAGAGACGTAGTCTCTCCAGCGTGTCCTGGGTCGTCCCCAGGGTCTCCTCCCGGTGGGACGTGCCCGGAACATCTCATCAGCGAAGCGTCCAGGAGTTGTCCGAAACAGATGTCCGAGCAACCTCATCTGGCTTCACTCAACGGGGAGGAGCAGCGGCTCTACTCTGTGCCCTTCCCAGATGACTGAGCTTCTCACCCTATCTCTAAGGGACAGACCGGACACCCTGCGGAGGAAACTCATTTCGGCCGCCCGTATCAGGGATCTTGTTCTTTCAGTCACGACCCACAGCTCGTGACTATAGGTTAGGGTAGGAACGTAGATCGACCGGAAAATCGAGAGCTTCGCCTTTCGGCTTAGCTGCTCCTTTACCACAACGGATTGATACAAAGTCCGCATCACTGCAGACGCTGCACCGATCTGCCTGTCGATCTCCCGTTCCAGTCTTCCGTCACTCGTAAACAAGACCCCAAGATACTTGAACTCTGCCATTTGGGGCAGGACCTCATTCCCGACCTGGAGAGGGCATGCCACCCTTTTCCGACTGAGGACCATGGTCTCAGATTTGGAGGTGCAAATTTTCATCCCAGCCGCTTCACACTTGGCTGCGAACCCTTCTAGTGAGAGTTGGAGATCACGGCTTGATGAGGCCAACAGAACATCATCATCTGCAAAAAGCAAGGATGCAATACTGAGGTCACCGAACCGGACCCCCTCTACGCCTCGGCTGCGCCTAGAAATTATGTCCATAAAAGTTACGAACAGAATCAGTGACAAAGGGCAGCCTTGGTGGAGTCCAACGCTCACCGGAAACGTGTCCGATTTACTGCCAGGAATCCGGACCACACTCTGACACTGGTCGTACGGGGACCAAACAGGCCGTATCAGGGGGTTAAGCACCCAATACTCCCGAAGCATCCCCCACAGGACACCCCGAGGGAAACGGTCCACAAAACACATGTAGACTGGTTGGGTGAACTCCCATGCAACCTCGAGGACCTTGCTGAGGGTGTAGACCTGGTCAACTGAGATTCGACTTCCTGCCAGACCCTCCTCTCCATGAGCCCTGAATAGACCTTACCAGGGAGGCTGAGGAGTGTGATCTCCCTGTAGTTGGAACACACCCTGCGGTCCCCCTTTTTAAAAACGGGGACCACCGCCCCAGTCTGCCAATCCAGAGGCACTGTCCCCGCGATGTTGCAAATAACTGGCCAACCACTGGATTGACCTCCCGGAGAGCATTGCTGGTGTGATGGTGGACTTGCCCATGTTCCGTGGGTGCTGGGGCAGTGCCAGCTGGCGCCCGCCTAGGTCCCCCACTCTGGCCACAGGTGGGGGCTGTAGGGCCCCCCTGTTGCTCCTCGGGCCTGCTTCCTCCTCTTCTCTCCGTTCCTTACAGTCACATCTTCCTCTTCTCGTGAGGGGGCCGGGTGGTCCCCTGCGGGCTGTGGGGCCTGCTGTGGAGTTTTCGCTGATTAGGATGCCACCTGGCCGTCTCCCTGGTGAGGTGTTCTGGGAGGAAACCCCGGGGACGACCCAGGACACGCTTGCGAGACTACGTCTCTCGGCTTGCCTGGGAACGCCTCGGGATCCCCTCAGAAGAGCTGGAGGAAGTGGCTGTGGAGAGCGAAGTCTGGGCTTCCCCGCTAAAGCTAATGCCCCCGCGACCCGACCTCAGTTAAGTGGAAGAAAATGGATGGATGGATGGATGGATGAAGCAATTGATTTGTGAAATTATTTTAGTCATTTTAATTTATTTGACTGACAATAAATAAATTACCATTGATTTAATTAAATTCATAAAAAGTAAATAATGATGAATAAAAATTGGAAAATGTTTTATTTTACAATTAAATGTATTCTCATTTTAAAATGAAATTATTTAGAATTAAGCAAATTTTACTTAAATAACCAATTATTCAAATAAATGTATAAATGTATGTATTTATTTGTATTAATATTCAATCAATCAACCAATTATAAGAGAATTTATTATAAAATAGATCTCATGAAAAAATACTTTGTATCCCATTTTTTAGGAATCGGCTTAATGCAAAAAAAATATTGGTGACTCTTTATAAATTGTCATCGGGTCAGATTAAACAATGTAGGGGGGGGGGGGGGGAGGGGGGCCTTGACTGAGAAGACTGGTCCCATTCTGAGCCGCAACATATAAAAAATATTTAGATAAATGATTTCTACATATATTTTTCTCACAAATTCAGGGTAAAAATGATGATTACTTTTTAAGTGGAGTTTTTAAACCAAGCTGTTTGAAATCTCACAGTAATCTTGACACGTCTAACGAATTTCGCTCGACAGTGTCTTTAGGTGAGGGGAGTTTTGGAAGTATGATGAAGTGTGCCATCTTAGAGAACCTGTCAACAACTGACATTCCAAGATGGCGCCTACCAGTGTGGTCGCCTCGGTAACGCGCTCTCTAGTACACCGGAGCGGCGTCCGCGGTTTTCGGCGCATGGAGACGGAAGCGGCGCCACAGAAGGAAGCGAGCCGGCATTCAGGTGAAACTCCGCAAGAGAGGACACAGATTGGCGTTCCCGTCGATCCACCTCGCGAATGTACGCTCCCTACCCAACAAAATGGACGAGCTTCATCTTCTGTTAAAGACCAGTAAAGACTTTGGACGTTCCGCGGCCATGTGCTTTTCACGGAGACCTGGCTTTGCGACGCTGTATCCGATGGCGCCGTCATGCTTCCCGGCTTCAACATTCATCGAGCGGACCGCGACATGGAATCATCGGGGAAAACGAAGGGCTCCATATCAACGAAAAATGGTGTACGGACGTCACGGTGCTCAGCACACGCTGCAGCCCGCATTTGGAGTCGCTATTCTTAAACTGTAAACCATTCTACTCGCCACGTGAGTTCGCATCATTCATACTGGCTGGAGTCAATATAACGCCTCAAGCTAACACGAACGCCGCATTGCTAACGCTCGCCGAACAAGTCAACGAAATTGAAAAAAAAACACCCGGACTCCCCCCTCATTATTCTCGGGGACTTTAACAAAGCTAAACTCAACCACGAACTCCCTAAATACAAGCAGCACATCGACTGTCCTACCAGGGAAAATAATAGTTTAGACCACTGCTACACGACGGTAAAAAACGCATACCGTGCTATACCTCGTGCAGCCCTGGGGTCGTCTGATCACTGCTTAATTCGCTTAATACCGACGTACAGGCAATAACTTAAATGTGCGAAGTCTACAGTGAAAACAGTCAAAAAGTGGACCAATGAAGCCAAGATGGAACTTCAAAGCTGTTTAGACTGTCTGCGGATGATGCAGTCAACATGGGACTCCACTTCATCCTAGAACACCTTGACAGTCCAGGGACCTACGCGAGGATCCTGTTCGTGGACTTCAGCTCAGCGTTCAACACCATCATCCCTGAACTCCTTTCAACCAAGCTTCTCCAGCTCAGCGTCTCACCTGCCATCTGCCAGTGGATTTACAGCTTTCTGACGGGCAGGACACAGCAGGTCAGGCTGGGGGAGGCCACCTCATCCGCACACAGCATCAGCACCGGGGCGCCCCAAGGTTGTGTCCTCTCTCCGCTGCTCTTCTCTCTCTACACGAACGACTGCACCTCAGCGAACCCGACTGTCAAGCTCCTGAAGTTTGCAGATGACACCGCTGTCATGGGCCTCATCAAGGACGGTGACGAGTCTGCATATCGACAGGAAGCGGAGCGGCCGGAGCTGCGGTGCGGCCGACACAACCTGGAGCTGAACACGCTCAAGACTGTAGAGATTATCGTGGACTTCAGGAGGCATCCTTCGCCACAGCTGCTTCTCACGTTGTCCAGCTGCCTTGTGTCAACCGTCGAGACCTTCAAGTTCCTGGGAATTACGATCTCTCAGGACCTGAAGTGGGCGACCAACATCAACTCCGTCCTCAAAAAGGCCCAGCAGAGGATGTACTTCCTGCGGCTTCTGAGAAAGCACGGCCTGCCACCGGAGCTGCTGAGACACAGCGGTCATCGAATCGGTCCTGTGTTCTTCCATCACAGTCTGGTTTGGTGCTGCTACAAAAAAGGACAAACTCCGACTGCAACGGACAATCAAAACTGCTGAAAGGATTGTCGGTACCCCCCTACCCACCATTGAGGACTTGCACGCTGCCAGAACTAAGACAAGGGCGTGCAAAATCCTCTCGGACCGTCTGCACCCCGGTCACCGGCTCTTCCGGTGACCGGGGTGCTCCTCCTTCCCTCAGGTAGGCGCTACCGATCAACGCAAACTAGAACTAGTAGACATTCCAACAGCTTCTTCCCTCTTGCGATCAACTTCTTAAACACCTAACCTATAATTCCATTACAACAAGCTGGCAATTTTTTGACTTGAGTTCGTTGTCACATTTCTGTGGGGCCAATTATGTATTACTCGTGCACTCACTGTGGTTGTCTCGCCATGCTGCACTATTTGCATACGCTCATGCCAGAGTAGCATCTGCTCCATTTGCACACCGATTGAGGAGTATCTGTAACATTTGCACAACCAACATTGTCCCAGATGATCGCACTACTCGTCACTTTAAACCGCATCCACTCCTTGAAGTCTCAGCGCCCTTTGCACAATGGTCATTGCACCGGACTATTGCAATATGAGTCATTCGAACTGCTCTAAGTGCTAGAGGACTCTGCATCTTTTTGCACAATTGTCAAAAAAATAAATAAAGAAAGAAAATTGAAATAAATGTACCGGCATTACCAGATAACAAGCAACCCTTTATTGCTCAGGGACTGTTTTTTTTTTTTTTTGTCAATGTCTTTCTGTCTCCAAAGTGTTCTCTGTCAATTGACTGTCTGTTGTCGTACTAGAGCGGCTCCAACTACCGGAGACAAATTCCTTGTGTTTGTTTTTTGGACATACTTGGTAAATAAAGATGATTATAATTATGATTCTGATTCTGATCAGGCCGTGATTTCCAACTCTCACTGGAGCGGTTTGCAGCAGAGTGTGTAGCGGCTGGGATCAGAATCAGCACCTCCAAATCTGAGACCATGGTCCTCAGACGGAAAAGGGTGGCGTGCCCTCTCCGGGTCGGGGATGAGATCCTGCCCCAAGTGGAGGAGTTCAGGCATCTTGGGGTCTTCTTCACGAGTGAGGGAAGAATGGAACGGAAGATCGACAGACGGATCGGTGCGGCGTCTGCAGCGATGCGGACTTTGTATCGGCTCGACAGTGTCTTTAGGTGAGGTGAGGGGAGCTAAGCCGAAAGGCGAAGCTCTCAATTTACCGGTCGATCTACGATCCTACCCTCACTTCACCACCGCAGGGTGGCCGGGCTCTCCCTTTGAGATAGGGTGGGAGGCTCGGTCATCCGCGAGGGGCTCAGAGTAGAGCCGCTGCTCCTCCGCATTGAAAGGAGCCAGACGAGGTGGCTCGGGCATCTGTTTAGGATGCCTCCCGGACGCCACCCTGGTGAGGTGTTCCGGGCGCGTCCCAGCGGGAGGAGACGCCAGGGGAAAATCGCTGTCCGCCTGCTACTGCTCTGCTCCGTTCTCCATGGACAACATGACCTGCAGGTGTTAAGAGTCAGAAAACCTGGATGGAATGTAGCGTGTGGCTGGGGGGGGGGGGGGGTTTCAGCATCTGTGTTGCTGATGTAATTGTGTTGAGCCACATGTGTCTTCGCAACTCGAACAGTTTTATCTGAATGGAATTGAATTGCTCATCTCAGGATTCGTCATCGTGCTGCCAGGATGCCAAAGCTGGTCTCCATCGCCCTCCTGGCACGTGAGCGGCGACAGTTGTAAATTCTTTGCGCATCGTCAAGGTTTCTGCCTGTGAGTGCAGTTAAGTGAGATTCAATGTTGATATTAAATATGAACTCTGCTGTTGCAGTGACAACAAGTCTTTTTTTGCTGTTGCAATTTTATAGGGCAAGCATGAGTGGAGGCGATGCGACAAGTTGCCTCATCTTTAGGCAGACATCCGGAATTACTGAAAAATGTACTTGCTTGTTTATCCCATGCATTGGCTTCACAGGTAAATTATATCCCCCTTCGTGTTGTTGATTCCTATTTCATAAACAAGTGGACCACCTCCTTTATCGCCAGTATTTTTCCTAACCTCTAACAATCGCCATGTGGCAAACAAGTGTTTTCTATTTCCGCTTTGTAGCGTTCAGAAGGACGAATCTTTTTGAGTGAACGAACTGAACCGAATCAGCGTATGAAGCGATTCGCTCTTCTAGCTTGGCCGCCGCGAGGCGAGCGAGGCGGTCGGCAGCGGAAACGGAACATTGGAAGCGTTCTGTCACCCACTTCCGAATCTTACGTACACATACATATCATTCCCTCTGTCTCTAATGTGATTGTTAAAGCTTTTTATTAGTTTTATTTTTTTCATCATAATAAGACAAAACCTATATCGCGCTTCCATAAATGCTGCAAAAGTTGCGTCAGCATGATTCCACGGAACGTACAATGGCGTCAAGCGTAACATTTTTATATTAAATTCCTTTGTATTGATTGACCGATCGTATTACGAGTTATTGGCGAAGTGTCCGTTTAACTTGAACCCACACCCCAAAACGCCGGATACCCACCACCGCTAATACATTCCGGTCCTGTGGGGAACACCGGAAGTGTGTATAAAACTAGTAGCCTTTTGCAATAATCAGCACCCAAAAAGAAGCTCTGTCCACGTTGGCGAGGAGGCCTACATCATTCGCTCTCGTGTGATATTGCTTCATTGTTGTTTATTTGGTTTGGTTTCAGAATCTTTCAAGCAAAATACCAAATAGTAATTGGTTCATAAACAAAGAGTCATCAGAAAACAAAGATTCCGCAGCGAGCTAATGCAAAATCCTTCATCTGATTGTTGGTTCAATCGATGGAATAATTGATAGAATTAATTTTTGTCATATCTCAGGCTGCATATGTCCAATCACAACACAGCACGAAACTGATGGGAAGTCGCACGGCCGTGCTTTGAAAAGGCGTTTCGAAATGCTTCCCAATGATGTGAGATTTTGGTGATGAGGTAACATTTGCTGACAATATGTCGGAAGCGGCGTTTCAGCCTTCGCCGACCAACATGGGTGTTTGGTTTCCACCACGAGGTACTGCTCCACGGCCTCTTGTTGGTTCATAAGTGGAAGGAGGCACATTTGAATTCAATGTGCGGCTGCGGAGCACCCCGAGCTTTCTGTGAATGGCTGACATGATGTGTTTTTCATGAGTGTAGCAGGCGGGTCACAAATGTATGTAATGTGTACAGCGTCTGTCTTTCGAGATGGTTTTACGCTTGAGATGTTGGCAATACGGTTTTGGTTTTACGCTTCAGATGTTGGCAATACACAGCGTGGCGTTCGTTCCTCCAAATCCAAACGAGTTCGTGAGGGCCACCCTTCTGCCCAAAGTCTGCCATGGCTGCGCTACGCAGGGAACGTAATTGAGGTTGAACTCTGGCTCGGTGGAGTCCAGGTTGAGGGTCGGGGGCAGGATACCATGGTAGCAAGCCAGAGCGGTGATTGCCGTCTCCAGAGCGCCTGCAGCCCCGAGCAAATGTCCGGTGGCTCCTTTGGTGGAGGACACAGCCAATGCTCCTGCACTTCGACGAAAGAGCCTCTTGATGGCAGCGTTTTCCGCTGCGTCGCCCAAAGGTGTGGATGTGGCGTGGGCATTCACATAAGACACCTCTTCAGGAGAAATGCCAGCATCTTGGATGGCAGCTGCCATGCATCTGTAACGTTATCAGGAAAAAACAAAAACAAATGACAACTTATTGAAACACATATCACAAGCGTCCCTGAACGCATCGCTTCTCCGTGCCTGTGGGCAAGCCGGGAGAGAGTTTGTTGATGGCGTACACCTCACACGCGACTGCCTTCCATTACGTGCTTCAGAAATGTGAAATGAATTGACTGACGTCTCGCTGCGTATGATCGGAAGACGTTACAATACTTGATGTCGAGCCCGATGTCGCTGGCTGGCGGTTCGCGGCGGAGAAAGGTGATAGCGGTAGCAGCTATCTCGCGGTAAAGATGGAACTTCTCGAGCAGTTGAAGGAAAGGCAGATAGGCATTACATTATTATTACATTATCTACAACATTGAAACATTAAATAGGTGTTTTGCATGGGGCTGTAGTGGTGCTCACAGTCTAATGTTTTATGCATTTACTGTATTTGCTTCCATTAAGTTGCAATTCGTGATTCCACTTTGCAATAGCATATTTATCGAGTTAGCCCTTGGCAAAGTAGAATTCTTGGGGTCCGTTATTTTTTGATGGCTAGCCGTCATTTCTTCTTATTTCAAGAATCATTTTGCACTGAAAACTGTGACATAATTTGTTGAAAATTAGTGTTATCAAAATATTTTTGCCCTAATATAAAGAATAATCACGACTCATAATTACAATAGTGATCACAGTAAGCCTTGTTTCTATGTGGTTATACAGTGTTTGGGTACCAATATTCATTATTTCGATACAGAATTGCTCGCGAGTTCAATTTCCTTAGCTCGTCAATGGTGTTTTTCATTCATTGTGTATTAGCTTTGATTTTTTTTTTATTGATGTTTTTTTTTTTGGGGTGAATTATCTTACATTTACATCTCCAGACACGACTGAATAGGCTTGCTATTTTGTTGTTCAAACTTGGCGTCGCGTAGAACCCCCATGAGCCTGGCTGGATGCCGGATTGAAACATTTTACAAAGCGGGGGGGGGGGGGGAAGAACTAAACCATTAACACCATTCGGTGCGGTGCGGCAACGGCAATTACAGGACACGTCTGTCAGTCTTTGTGCATGTAAAACGGTATCAATTCACTTGCGTGTATCCGCAGGCACGCACCCCCTTACTGCAACAAATAACTCGTGAATATGCAAATCGCTTGTGTGTCCCCTCGTTTATACACTCGTCCTGTACACTTTTATAATTTAAATAACGAATGCCACCACACTTGCGTTGTACAGCCGGGTTCACGACCCTGGTCCTGCGTGCTTCTTCTCCTGTCCTTGTCCTGTTCCATCTTGTCCTGTCCTTCCCTCACAGGCTGGAGCACGACAGCCCCATCCCCCATGCAACACTCATATTTAACGTTTCATTGCTGTAGATAATGCAATGATTTACTTCACTCATCCTGTTTCCAATTAGTGCTTTGTCTTTTGTCCCTTGGAGAAACTTTGTTCTGTTCGACGGATCAAGTCCGATGATCAATAAACCTCAATTATAATACCACAGCGGAAGCTTCAAAACTACACTGTGTCACAGCAAAACCGTTTCGGCATAAAAGGGATCGGGATTTTCCATTCTGCTTGACCTAAGAGCCGAACAGGACAACAACAAAAAAGAAAGGACTTTTGAATTTTGACAGGGGCAATTTTAATTCGCCAGTGTGGAGAATGGGGGCAATATTCACTTTGCCACATCCGGTTTTAATTAGCCATTGGCGAGCTGGCAAACGGGCAACGCGAACTCTGTAACAGATGGATGGATTACCTTAACAGGTGGTAGGACCCAATAAGTTGTTGTTTTTTTTAATTCTTCCTACTCCTACGGAACAACTACATTCCTTTTGTTTATTATTGCTTTTGTTTGTTTGTTTTCTCCCATCTTTGTCTTACAGCCTACTTTGATTTGTTTCTGTACAGTATATGCAGGGATCTCATTTGATGTGCGCCCCACGTCTGAAAGGCACAAAAATTAGCAGGGACGCGTGAGACATATTCAATCGGCGTCCGCACACGCGTGCTTTACGGCCCGCCCTACGTATGTGTGTTGGTGAAGAGGCAGAGCAGGTGCTAGCCAAGCTATTGGTGCTAGCCGATCAGAGGAAGAGCAGGGCGGGTTCTATTGCCACAAACACACGTGTTTTTTTCTGGGCTCGATAAATATCCATTGCTGTGGTAACACCCGCCAGGACGTAGCATGCCGCTGGCAGAACGGCGTTTGCTCCGCAGATTCACGCAAACTGGGACAAAGGCAAAGTTAACCGTTTATTATATTTGCTAGCCTGCGAGCTAAGAAGCTAGCGAGCTAAGGGCTGGAGCTAAAACGCTCACTCGAGTGCAGCGACATACACTATATTTGAACGTGCGGTCCGAGTGTGTATATAGAACTCCCGCGCATGATGAAACTCATGCGAGGGATTCAAGGCTGAACGAGGCATCAAAGGGTGGCGACTATCGAGCAGGCACAGCGATAATGGACCATCCATCCATCCATTTTTTTGTACCGCTTATCCTCACTAGGTTTGCGGGCGTGTTGGAGCCTATCCCAGCTATTTTCGGGTGAGGGGGTACACCCTGAACTGGTCGCCAGCCAATCGCAGACTTAAGCTGTTTTCCATATTTAAGACCTGCAAACACCAAAGGCATCAAAAAAGTGACAGGAAAAAAAAAAAAAAAAAAAAAACATTGTGGGGGGGATCCCCCGGGCCCCAGCAGAGATTTTTATTTTATTTTAACATAAATTAAGCAGGCGGCACGGTGGACGACTGGTTAGAGCGTCAGCCTCGCAGTTCCGAGGACCCGGGTTCAATCCCCGGCCCCGCCTGTGTGGAGTTTGCATGTTCTCCCCGTGCCTGCGCGGGTTTTCTCCGGGCACTCCGGTTTCTCTAAATTGGCCGTAAGTGTGAATGTGAGTGCGAATGGCTGTTTGTTTGTATGTGCCCTGCGATTGGCTGGCAACCGGTTGACCTCCTGCCCGATGATAGCTGGGATAGGCTCCAGCACGCCCGCGACCCGCGTGAGGATACAGAAAATGGATGGATACAGTGTACAGTACACAAGTCATGTAAATAGACACTTTGCTCCATGTTGTGATCGGTTATCGTTTGTTTTTTTTATAACTTGCTGACCGGTGATCGGCCCCAAAAATCCCGATCGTGTAAAGCCGAGCATGCAAGCACAATGTGCCGGCATCCTTGCGCGCTCGCTTTTCTTGCAATGATTTAAAGTTGTGTGAATTACCTTTGCGAGCACAACTAACTTTTGAGCAACTGCTAATTACCATGTCCACCATTATCTCATATAAGAATATTATACAGCTTGCAGTTCAAGTTCCTTATTCCCATTTTGTAGTCTTCTGCTTATTTGTCTCGAATCATATTTTGAGTATTTGAAGAATTTGTGTTCATGTACAGCATATATCCTGTTTATACGAATGTTCTTGTTTTAAATAGCGGCCAATATATCGGTTCTCAGCAATTATAGTGGCTATCAGCCATATATCTGATATCGGTATTAGCAACAGGCACTGCCCCAAAATATCATGCATCGGTTTACTTTAAGATCTTCTTGTCAAACATTACGAGTAGATGGACTCAAACTCACCACGAACTTCAACAAATTGTTCAAACCTTAGCACTTATATTTCATAGAAAATGTTCATCGCACTCCAAATGCGTTGATCATTCGTCATTTAAGGTGCCTCAACTATTTTCGATGGGCAATTTTGTTCCAAAACGAGTTGGGAGTTGGCGAGTCAACCAGTGGGCTTGAATTTGGAGGACCCACTGCGATACGTTCTGGCAACGTGAATCCAAACCGATTTTTCCCCCCAAATACAATTATTGTATTCGATTTTTGACAAGGGATGCCTACAGTAAAATGTTTCAAAGATAGTAATAATAACAATGACCTTACCTGAATGCCCCGTCTCCATCCGCAGCGGGTGTGGTAATGTGGCTGGCATCTCCTGAGAGTCCGTACCCCAACACCTCGGCGTACATTCTGGCCCCACGCTTTACTGCGTGGTCCAGTTCTTCCAGCAGGAGCACAGCCGATCCTTCGCCCATCACGAAGCCTTCTCTTTCCGGATGGAAGGGTCTCGAAGCCAGTTTGGGATCGTCGTTCCATCTGGTGGCGAGAGCGCGTGCTCTTGCGAACCCGGCTATTGCCAGAGGACCAACGCAGGATTCTGTCCCACCTGTAACCATAGCAACTGCATCACCATGGGTAATAAACCTCGCCGCATCCCCGATGGCATGTGCGCCCGTGGTGCACGCTGTGGACACAGCGTGGTTAGGGCCCTTCAAATTGTGCTTGATACTTATGTGCCCAGCTGCCATGTTCGCCAGGATACGCGGCACAAAGAAAGGGCTAATCTTCTTGTAGCCGTTTTCTTGGAAGGTCACAGAGGTCGACACGATTTCGTCCAGCGATACCATGCCCATGCCAACTGCTACACCAGTGGCGAGTTGTTCCTCTGAGGATTGAGGGGACCATCCTGAGTCGTCCAGGGCAAGCTGAGCAGCTGCAAGTGCCATGACGGTGGCCGGTGACATGCGACTGACCTCTGCGCGAGATACAAACGTTTCCTCATGGAATTGACCTTCTGCCTTTCCTCTGGGTACTAAGGCCGCCACTTTGCAGGGGACGGTTTTGTAATCTTCCGAGCTCAGCGCCACAATCCCGCTCTGGCCCTTAATGAGGTTGTTCCAGGGTCGAGCCGTCCCTACGCCCAGAGGACACACTAGACCTATGCCAGTAATAACCACTCTTTTCCGTCTTGCAGAGCTGTGGCCCCCGGAAGTGTGCCTCGTTTGAAACACGAGCCTCCAACTCCGGCTAAGTTGGACGTTAGCCCAGAAGGACGGTGGCAAAAAGATCATACCTTTGGGAAATCCGCGCTCGGTGACAAAAAGCGATAAGATAATACGTATGCGGTTCGTTTGGAGTGGTTTCCGGTACAGCAATCAAAGCGTGCGCATTTGAACATTTCTTTAAAAAAAAGAAAACTAAAACTGAGCTTGCAGTTGGCTTCGGAAACACTTCGCAAATGCCGGATTCAGTCAACACGAGTATGAATACATCATCAATATCAAATAGAGTCAAACCAATCAAGTATTGGAAGAGTGGCTTTCACTTATATTTTGAGTGATCTTCTATAAAACTACATCCATATGGAATATTATTTGGGACTGAACAATATTCAGGCATCATTTGGACTGCTATACTCAAGACCCAAAACAGATCGCTGGAGTTACCAGCAAGACCCTAGATATGAAGAGCACGTTCGCGCTTTCGACACCCCAGAATGTCCGGAAACTCCGAGCGTTGTTGGAGTGTGCTGTTCGGTTATTCAGAGTGCCACACTCAGGGATTGCCTTTACAGGTAGAACTGACACATTCAACATGGCGGACGCACTGACGTATCCCTGCCAATAGCCAACACGCTCGCACGTAGTAGATGCTTAGAAAATAGAGACAGCGTCAGATTGAAGTAACGATTGCACCCGAAGATACCGACGTGTTTACGTGACAGCCATGTTGGGGAGGTCGATGTTCACATCGATGGTAATGGACATTGATATGAAGTCGTAACTTGGTCATTTCTCAACTGATTTTCGTGACGTTTACCTTTTTTGTTCTTTGAGGTTAGGAAAGGTCACGGCGCAGGTATAACCTGCCGGCTGTACAAACCTCTATTGCCCGGTTATTTTATTATGGTCAAGGTAAAACTTCAATGATTAGGCCAGATGGAAAGTTTAACAATTTATTTGACAATACAATGTCAAACAATAAAGTTGGAGAAGGGCTCTTCCGCACGTGGCTCAGAACAGCGTCCGTCCGCAAGAGACCGCAGAAATTATTTTCCCTTGTTTTGTGGCCAAAACTGCTTCCCGTCGTGACGTCACGCAGGCTCGGACCAATCCTAGCTTCGCCCGTTTATGAGATCCGTTCGGAAATTCAGTCCGATGCTCCCAGCACACAGCGACAGAGTGTTCTCTACTTTCTATAACTTTACTAATGAACGTGCTGGCTATTGGTAGGGACACCTCAGTACATCCGCCATATTGAATGTGTCAGTTTTACTTGTATCGAGTGGCACACACACGAACAACGCTCTGAGTTACCGAAGGTTCCGGGTTGCGGAGCGCGCGCGCCCGGAGTGAACTTCCCAACGGACCCTACGTTGATATGTTGTGCGTTTGTTGTGTCGGTGCGACAACGTGGAATGCAATTACATGTTAGAAGGATATCTGGATGTGCATCTGCACTGCGACGTACCAAACAAAAGTGTATGCAGTGTTGTGTAAGCGTTGCAGCCACTCATTTTCCCCCTGTTGAGGTGGCCCAACCGGGTCACCTCACAAACATTGTGTGTGTAGACCCCCATACCCAACACCGATGTATCCGGCCTCCCAACGGGTTTGACTTCAACTCTGGCATTGGGTGGTGAGTGTGTGTGTGTGACATTTGGAGAATCTAACCGTGTGTTTTGAACAGAATGCTGGGGACTAACGCCCCCTAAAATCCATTCGGTCCTCAGACCCCCATCAAGGCCAAAGATGATATCCGGATCCAGTTCCAGGTCGGAGTGCGCCAAGTCCCAACGCCACCAGGTCCAGTCGGAGATCAGATGTTTCCCCGACCGGATCCTCCCGGAGGGCCGTCCTCCCCAACGACCGGTATGGGGGGCTTTTCTAGATGACCCGCCGCCCGGTCCGTGCATCTGATGATCAGCCTCCTAATGAAAGGAATACGACAACAACCGCAAAACACAAAAACGCGGAGCACACGCCTCCTCTTTCTGCCAATATGGAGTCGAGTGCCAGCCTGTTCTGATAGGCAACCAACAAGGTGGTAGCCAGTTGGGCATGCGCCGGCCGCCTCGAAGCCATCATGTGTAAAACTTGTCAACCTTTGATCTATGTTTTTGTTGGGAAATGTAGGTTCGGTTGGTCTTTGGATCTCCGTGAGTTTTAGATGTCTTTTGGGTGAGCGTGTGACTCTTTTGCTGTCCAGGAATGACGTTGCCACATGGTTGAGATGTAATGCGTATGTCACCCCCTGTTGTTACGCGCCAGTCAGGGCTTTTCGCACTTGCGAGTCAATATAAATATCCAATCTCTATATTCCAAAATGTCATGTTCCAACGATTCGTCTTCATCCCGATATCGTTAAGAATTTGCTCCCTCGCATGTGTGCATCTTTTCAAAATATTAGTCAAGATACATATCCATCCATCCAATTTTTTAACCACTTATCCTTACGCAGGTCGCAGGTGTGCTGGCACCTATCCCAGCTACAGTATCTTCTGGCTGGAGGAGCGGTACACCCTGCGCTGGTTCCCAGCCAATCGCAGGGCACATGCAAGCAAACAACCATTCGCACTCACATTCACACTACGGGCAATTTAGAGTTGTCAATTAACCTAGCATACATGTTTTTGGGATGTGGGAGACTGTAATTCCCAGGAACTTGAAGGTCTCGACGGTTGACACAGGGCAGTTGGACAGCGTGAGGGGCAGCTGTGGCGAAAGATGCCTCCTATAGTCCACGATCATCTCTACAGTCTTGAGCGTATTGAGCTCCAGTTTGTGTCAGCCGCACCACAGCTCCAGCCGCTCCATTTCCTGTCAATATCCAGACTCTTTGATGAGGCCGATGAAAGTGGTGTTGTCTGCAAACTTCAGGAGTTTGACAGCTGGGTGCGTTGAGGTGCAGTCGTTCGTGTAGAGAGAGAAGAGCAATGGAGAAGAGGACACAACCTTGGGGCGCCCCGGTGCTGGTGGTGCGTGTAGATGAGGTGGTGTCCCCCAGCCTCACCTGCTGTGTCTTGCCTGTCAGAAACCTGTAAATCCACTGTCAGATGGCAGGCGAGACGCTGAGCTGGAGAAACTTGGAGGAGTTCGGGGATGATGGTGTTGAACACAGAGCTGATGTCCACCAACAGGATCCTCGCGTATGTCCCTGTGCCGTCGAGGTGTTCTAGGATGACGTGCAGTCCCATGTTGACTGAATCATCCGCAGACCTGTTTGCTCGGTAGGCAAACTGCAGGGGGTCCAGCAGGGGACCTATAACACTCTTGCGGTGGTCCAGCACGAGACGTTAAAGGACTTCATGACCACAGATGTCAAAGCGACAGGCCTGTAGTCATTCAGACCCGAGATTGAAGGTTTCTTGGGGACTGGGATGATGGTGCAGCATTTGAAACAGGATGGTACTTCACACAGGTACAGAGATGTATTGAAGATTTGTGTGAAGACTGGAGCGAGTTGGTCCGTGCAGACAAGATGGGGATACAAGGTCTGGGTCTGCCGCTTTGTTGATCTTTTGTTGTTTGAAGATACGTTTCATATCCTGTTCGTGGATGGTTGACGCAGAAGTCAGTGGTGTGATGCATCCGGCAGCGCCATGCAGGTGGGGGAGGGAGTTAAGTGCACTGAGTGATTCGTTCAATGAACTGGTGTACTGAGGAACTGAAGAGTGATTCGTTCGTTGAACTTATCGTTCGCGATCCCTTAGACACGAGCGATTTGTTCGTTGAACGTCTTCGTTTGTGATCCGCTAAGGAGCGATGTACTCGTACGATGAGTGATTCGTTTGCGCAAGAAACGACGTACTACGCAGTGAACGTAGTCATGAGTGATGTTAACCGCTAGTCCTGACGTCCTCGCGGGGATCGCTTTCACGAGCAGCCGTTTCTTCAAGCTAACGGCTAATGTTGAGTCAGTCAAGCACATGAAAACAATTATTAAAGCTTTTTATTTCATTGTAATAATAATAATAATACATTAAACTTATATAGCGCTTCTCAAGACCCTCAAGACGCTTTCCACAAATCAGATGATAGTAACAGTCAGGTGTGTGAGCAGGTAGCCCGGGTGGCGGGGGGTGGTGTCAGCGACGCTGTCCACCGCGGTGGAATGCAGAAAAGTCACGTCGGCAGGCGAGAGCCTAGCTGGATGTCAGGGCACACGGAAAAGGATGTTCGGTAGCTGAGCTCGCTGCACGCATGTTCACGAGTCACAACCGAAGCCAGGTGTTCGAGAGCTTGCTGAGAGAGAGATCGGTAGGTGAGAATGTAGTTAGTTTGTTTTGTTTTTATCTCCCCGCCTTTCCTAGTTTACAATACGTGACAACAACAACGCATAGTCCTTCAGCGAACGTGACTGTCAGGGATGGATCATTAGCTGAATGAGAAAGCACTTGAATGATTTTGTGAAAAAGAACTGAGCGATTCGGTGAACGAATCTTTTGAGTGAATCTTTTTAAAGAACTGATTCGAATGATTCAGTACACTCAAAATAACGGCCGTGACCATCAGTAGTCGCCAGCAACTGGAAGCAGCAGGGCGTGTTCTACCGGGATACAGCAGCCAATCATAGTAATATTGGAGCAGGGTGTGTCCTGCCAGGAAAATGCATGTGGGAATCTGTCACATGGTACGTCCCCCTTCCGGTTTGTGCCACTTGAAAATTGTTTCTGCTTTTGCTCCTTTGTTTTGTTAATTTGTTTTCTGTAATGTAAAAGTGTCTCGAGTTTTATTCATTTGTTTTCCAAAATGTAAATTGGATTGGTGTTTTGTTAATTTGTAAGTATTTTGGTTTTTGTTAATTTGTTTTCTGAAATGGCGGCACGGTGTACGACTGGTTATGGCATCTGCCTCACACTTCTGAGGACTGGGGTTCAAATCCCCGGCCCCGCCTGTGTGGAGTTTGCATGTTCTCCCCGTGCCTGCGTGACTTTTCTGCGGGCACTCCGGTTTCCCCCCCACATCCCAAAAACATGCATGGTAGGTTAATTGACAACTCTAAATTGTCCATAGGTGTGAATGTGAGTGCGAATGGTTCTTTGTTTCTACCTGCCCTGCAACTGGCTGGCAACCAGTTCAGGGCGTACCTCGTATCCTGCCCGATGATAGCTGGGATAGGCTCCAGCACTACCGCGACCCTAGTGAGGATAACGGGTTCGGAGATTGCTGCCATGACAGGCACAGACTACCTTACGGCCACAGCTCCGGTCGGCCGGCTCGGCAATGGAGGCGCGGAACATGGTCCAATCTGACTCAATGTCCCCCGCCTCCATTGAGACGTGGGTGAAGTTCTGCTGGAGGTGGGAGTTGAAACTCCTTCTGACAGGGGATTCTGCCAGACGATGCCAGCAGACCCTCCCCCTAACCCTAACCCTCACGATACGTTTGGGCCTGCCACGTCGGACCGGCATCTTCCCCCACCATCGGAGACAACTCACCACCAGGTGTTGATCAGTTGACTGCTCCGCCCCTCTCTTCACCCGAGTGTCCAAGACATGTCACCGCAAGTCCGATGACACGACCACAAAGTCGATCATTGAACTGCGACCTAGGGTGTCCTAGTGCCAAGTGCATGTGTGGACACCCTTATGCTTGAACATGGTGTTCGTTGTGAAGAATCCATGACGAGCACAGAAGTCCAATAACAGAACACCGCCCGGGTTCTGATCGTGGGGGCCGTTACCCCCAATCACGCCCTTCCAGGTCTCACCGTCATTGCCCACGGGAGCATTGAAGTCCCCAGCAGAATGATGGAGTCCCCAGCCAGAGCGCTCTCCAGCACCCCCTCCTGTCACGTACGTGGTTAGGGCGAGGGCGAGTAACGCAAGGCAAGAACATGGTGGACCCAATTGCAGGGAAGCAGGGAGTCAAGGCAGGAGTGCGGGAGTCTCAAAATAATATTTAATCTTCAAAAAGGGAAAACTGAACAAAGTCCCACAACAGATACCAATCAAATCAAAGTAACAAAGAAACACTCGAATATCTAAAACTGGAAACAATCTATGACCTGTGACTAAGACGTGGAATAGAAAGGGAAAATGACACCTGACAATGACATACCACAACCCAGCTCCTTCCCTCAGGTAGGCGCTACCGATCAACGCAAACTAGAACTAGTAGACATTCCAACAGCTTCTTCCCTCTTGCGATCAACTTCTTAAACACCTAACCTATAATTCCATTACAACAAGCTGGCAATTTTTTGACTTGAGTTCGTTGTCACATTTCTGTGGGGCCAATTATGTATTACTCGTGCACTCACTGTAGTTGTCTCGCCATGCTGCACTATTTGCATACACCGGCCACTCGTGCCAGAGTAGCATCTGCTGCATTTGCACACGGATTGAGGATCTGTGACATTTGCACAACCGACATTCTCCCAGATGATCGCACTACTCGTCACTTTAAACCGCATCCACTCCTTGAAGTCTGTGCGCCCTTTGCACAATGGTCATTGCACCGGACTATTGCAATATTAGTCATTCGAACTGCTCTAAGTGCTAGAGGACTCTGCATCTTTTTGCACAATTGTTTTTTGTCAATGTCTTTATGTCTCCAAAGTGTTCTGTCAATTGACTGTCTGTTGTAATAGAGCGGCTCCAACTACCGGAGACAAATTCCTTGTGTGTTTTGGACATACTTGGCAAATAAAGATGATTCTGATTCTGATAAAGACAACTGGCGACGATGACATG
This sequence comes from Phycodurus eques, assembly GCF_024500275.1. NCBI lineage: Eukaryota > Metazoa > Chordata > Actinopteri > Syngnathiformes > Syngnathidae > Phycodurus > Phycodurus eques. Next base: position 15,795,227 of record NC_084544.1, on the reverse strand, counting down.
GCAAAGACATGTGACAACGACAATGAACCGACAAGAACTGAAAGAAACCAGGGAACTAAATACAAACAAATTGACGAGACAACGAGGAACACCTGGACAAGACACGAGTGGCTGGAGAGAGCTGATTGGTCGACACAAAGTAGACGAGAACAGGTGGACACAACAACCTAATGAGCACACGACAAACATGGAACACAGGAAAACATGGAACAAAACTAAACACAACCCAAACCAAAACACAGACCATGACACCCTCCAAGCCTTGAAATTCTTAAAGACCACTGATATAAACCATAACTCCTCAAAATGGTGGGGCGTGCATCCGCAGTGGCTGCTCTCTGTCCCAAACAAACTGTTTTTCTCGTCTCATACGTCAGAGTGATTCATGTCTACATGTTCCAAGACGCAGATACAGTCGTAAGCTTCTGCACGACATCGGCAGAACTACTTTTAGTAGTTGAAGTCTACTCTCACTGAGGAGCTACAGAACTGCGGTCTGCGGGTGCCTACAACAGCTGCGGCCCTCACTCCTCCATCGCGCCCAGAGTGGCGGCCCCACAAATGGCAAAGGAGGAAGCAGAAACGGGACAAGCGCGGCGGTAGCCGAGCTCGGCTTGCAGCTAAGCCACACCGGCTATTCCAGCTAAGCCACAGCTAAGCCTATTCCCTCCATCGTGTTAGCCAACGTACGCTCTCTGGACAACAAGCTGGATTACATTCGAATACTCCGCTCTACCTGTAAAACAGTGGGATAGTGATGTGTTTGTGTGTTTGTGGAAACATGTCTTAACATCAGTGTTCCAGACGCCGCCATTCAGCTCGACCGGCTACCATGCTACCGAGTGGCAGAACTCTCGCGGGAGGTAAGACTCGCGGTGGCGGACTCTGTGTTTACGTCAATGTTGCCTGGTGCCGGGACGCTATCTTGGTCAGCCGTTTTGTTTACCGGGAGAATTCACTGCCATACTACTTGTGGCTGTCTATATTCCTCCAAACTCCAGCAATAACAGGACTCAAGTGCTAAATGAGCTAAATATCTAAATAGCTAAATATCAGTGAACAGCTTATATTTTTCTCACTGATCACATCTGGGCACATATACATATCAAAGGGTTCCTGGGGGACTGGTATGGGATCGGGAGGGTGTGGGTGTTGGACCGGGTTTCAGCATGTCTGTGCTCTTTCTCGGACCGTGCGCCCTGCCCCTCCACCCTGCCTGCCCCCTGGATTTTAATTGCATCACACACACTTCCCACGTTTTAATGCACCACATACGCCCATTTCTGGGGGGCCGTGGGTGGGGCGGGGGGTTGGATGCTGGGGTGGCATTGGATCCCTACGTCCCTCACTGGGTCGTCAGTTCTCGGGGCGCCTAGGTGGGGCCGGCGGACCGCCCTGGGTCCCTCGGGTGGACCCTTGGGCCCGATCCCGGCCCTCGATTGATATGGTGGGGTGCTCAGCCTCCACAGTGCGGGCAAAGCAATTACAGGACACTTCTGTCAGTCTTTGTGCATGTAAAACGGTGTCACTTCACTTGCATGTATACGCAGGCACACACCCCTGAGACTCCTTCACTGGGTGTGGGGCCACGCCCTTATTGCGACAAATAACAAATAACTCATGAATATGCAAATCGCTTGTGTATCCCCTCATTTATACTCTCGTCCTGTAGGCTTTTATAATTTACATATTTAATCCCACCACACTTGAGTTAGGAGTACACAGAGACTGTTACTACCAACATCAGCAAGTGCATGGATGATGGCACCACCACTAAGTCCATCACTCTCTGTGCTAATCAGAAGCCACGGGGGAGGTGTACAGACTACTGAAGGTCCGCAACGTGGTTTTGAGATCTGGCGATGAGGAGGGCCTGAAGACAGCTAGGACCAATTTGTCCTGTGGCATCTGGGAGGCCAAGAGGGAGTTCTCCAGGAAGATTGTCCACCGCATCAGTGACAGCTGTGACACCAGGAGTCTGGCGTGGTATTCAGACTATTACAGACTATAAACCATCACCACAGACCCTGCACCTCCCTGCAAAATGAGCTATATGACCTCTTTGCTCGCTTTCTGGCACAGAACAACACCCCTCCACACAAGACTCCACCCCCTCCTGGTGACCAAGAGCTGACACTGACCCGGGACAGCGTGAAAATATCTCTCGACGGGATTAACACACAAAAAGCCCGGGCGCAGATAACATACCTGGTCGTGTTCTGAAGTTACTGTGCAGCTGAACTCACAGATGTCTTCACGGACATCTTTAACACCTCCTTGAGTCGGCGTGTTGTGCCCACGTGCTTCAAAGCCACCACCATCATCCCGAAGTCGTCTCCCTCCTCCCCCAATGACTACAGTCATTGGGAGGGTCCTCATTCCCATCCTGATGAAGTGCTTCAAGTGCCTGGTCATGCATCACATCAAGTCCTCCCTCCCCCGTCCAGCTCCAACCTCTCCGTCAAGTTTGCAGATGACACACCTGTGGTGGATCTCATCAGCGACGGGAATGAGACAGGAGTGAGTTGAGCCGCCTGGCTGGGTGGTGCACGGACAACAATATCTCCCTAAATGTGGAGCAAAAAAGGGAGATTGTTGTGGACTTCAGGAGAGCGCACTCCCAGCATGCTCCCCTGAACATCAATGGTGCTGCGGTGGAGAGAGTGTGCAGCAACAAGTGTACATCACCGAGGACCTCTCCTGGACCAGCAACAGCTCATCACTGGCCAAGAAAGCTCACCAGCATCTCTACTTTCTGCGCAAGCTGAGAAGAACCAGAGCCCTGACCCCCATTATGTGCTCGTTGTACAGAGGGACCATAGAGAGCATCTTGACCAACTGCATCACTGAGTCTTGTGGCACCCTGCCGCAAGACTCTCCACCACATAGTGAGGGGAGCTGAGAAGATCATCGGAACCTCTCTTCCCTCCCTGCAGGACATTTACAGCCCTCGCCTCGCCCGTAGAGCCCTTCGCGTAGCGGGGGATGCCACCCATCCATCACACAGCCTCTTCAGTCTGCTGCCATCAGGGAGGAAACTGCGGAGTCCGCGGGCAAGAATCTGAACTTCCTGCCCACTCTGTCCCCTCTATCTCTTCTGTCCTCTGCCCACCTGAACTCTGACGCCCCAGACCACAAACGTGCACACACACACACACACACACACACCAGACTCAGGGTTGCACGAGCCACTTTAGCAGCAATGGCGTTTTGTCACCTAATTTATATGTCTTATTTGCCTTGGTTCTCTGACCTTTCACCTGATCTTTGATATTTGCACATTCAATGAATACTTTTTATACTGTATGTCAGGTTGAAGACACCTAAAACACTTGAAAAAAATCAAGACAGACACAGGTAGTTCAGTTTTCATACTTGCAAGGAGAAAACGGCCAAGAGTGTACTTAGTTACAGTCTCCAAACCTTTTTCTGAGTTCACTCTGCCGGATTCTCTCTTTTTATTACTTTAGGGCAGTTCCCTTGTTACATATGAGTTACAACGTCAAAAAGGTGGCGGCATACATGCCTGTTGATCAGCACATAACACTCTTTGTTGTGGTTGAGACAGTAGAAGAATGATATACTTCTTATCAAGACACAGGAAGACTCCAGCTCAAATTTGTCCTTGCACCTGCAAGCACACCACTCATCCTGTGGGAGAAAACTTTGCACGCAGTGATAAAACATTTCTCTAACTAGAAGTAAGCAGAAAAGCACAACACATGATAACTTATTTACATTTTCCCATCACTGTATATACCACAGTTTTATTGAGCTTTTTATGTTGTTATGATTTGTACTGTCTTTTGTAGCACCGCGGGGCCTTGAGTACCGTCATTTCCATCCTCTGTTTGTATTACGCATATTGAAGAATTGACAATAAAAGGACCTTGCACCTTGTAACATGTGCACTTTTATTTCGTCAACAATGAATTGATTTGTTCATGCATTTAACATAAATCACGCATGGTCTTCATCGATGCCATGAAATCTTGCCGTATCTCGGGCAATCAAACACTGTCGGAGAGGCGCAACCAGAAAACATGCCAACCGGATAAACCCGTTACTATGGTGACGATAACAACAATGGATCGCGCCAATGTTGGGGGAAAAAAAGAGGTCACCGGTGCTGGGTAGTGGGCTGTCCATTCAAGAAGAGCGTGAGGTACGGTCACGAACTTTTAATACAATACGACTCGCAGGCAGGCCACATAATGTTATGTAGCCTAGCAAGCTAGTGCTAGTATTAACGGCTGTACGTAAACAAGCCCTGGCGTTCTATCAACTCCTGCTCTAAAGCTTCGGTAAACATTGGTTCGTGCGCGTGAATAAAAGCGACCAAGTATGTTGACAACGGCAAGCATGTGAGGCGACGCGCCGGTCACAATACACAATCCCATTGGTCCACGTCAAGGTACCCTGTCGGAAAGTCGTCGTTGATATCGCACTACACGGAAGATATAGAAACAAAAAATCAAAGTAAACATGCTTGACTTTTCATTTTGGCGGCGTAGGGCCAAATCGTTGCTCGTGGATTACGTCACTCCAAGAAGCTTTGTCGTTCCTGACAAAATATGTCGGGCCCGATCTGGGAAATCGTCCGCGATAGCTCATTGGGCCAGCATCGGGGCTAAAATCCTGTCGTCTGATCTAGGCAGAAAGTGCAAATCCCAAAGTCATGTCACAGAGACTTGATCATTTTCTGATGGCGAGCAACAACAAGAAACAATGTTGCTTGCAATACATAAGGACTAAACCACTGAAAGGATCTGTCAGCTTTGGTTCACGTCTGGTATGTGGGTCGGGGGGCAGAGACGACTCGCTTTGGTCTTGTCTGCTGCTTAACAACAATTGCTGGTCGCACCAGCAAGCGTCCGACGAAGTCACAAATCATAAACATCATCTATACCGGCACTCCAGCACTCGTGCACGGCTTTGTTGAAATTGGGCTACCCAATAAATCCTCTTGTATTTGTTGAATGTGTAATTATGTTTTGTTCAAAAATGAATTATCCTATCCTTATACTTTTCAAAAAAGAAAAAAAAAGACACTTGGCGTGGTTGGCCTGGAATGGACAGGCCGTTCTGCTACGGACCCCAAGAGGGACGACAACGGCCCACCGCAACTCACAGTGCAGCAGTGCGAGGCAACCCCTGAGGAAACACTGGAAACAAAATATGACTCAAAGAATGTGCCCTGCGATTGGCTGGCGACCAGTGCAGGGTGTAGCCGCCTCTCGCCCGAAGATTGCTGGGATAGGCTCCAGCGCCCTGCGACCCTAAACAGGACGAGCGCTGTTGAAAGTGGACGGATGGAAAAAGTCCATCATTTTTAATTGGCTTTTTGGGATGGGGAAAACCAAAGGATATTTTAAATGAAAGCAAAAATATCTATTGATGAATAAAGATCCTGAGTACATCCTTTTTTTTTCATTCAGAAAAGGTCATCTAAATACATGATAAATTACAATTCTTTGTACTGTCTATAGACCAAATGGGAAACAAAAAAAGAAAACAATGTATTTTGTCCGAGTGGACTTGCCGTATTGCGACGTCATCATCAAACGCGGAGGGCACACCGAAGGACCGAATCCAATTGCGACAACAACGAAAACACAAAGCCAAACAGCTCTAAATGGCTTTGACACCAGCGGTGACAGTATTATGCGAGAATTCAAATGAAGTCTTCTTTGACGTGTGCAAGTTGTTACTTTCATACGCCGACAACATTTTACGGTACGGTCGTGAAGAGAACCGCCTCCGTCGCACATCATGGCTTACTGTTAGGATACATGTTACAACATGTCCTCAGCTCGGAATCAGGCCTCTGCCAAATGTGGATAGCGTGCAATAAAAACCGTCCTAATCCTGCGTCTGCTAAACAAAACTACCCCGTTTAAAAAAAAAAAAAAAAGAATAATAACACAAACAAATGGCGGGAGCGAAAACATACCCAAATCGAACTCGGTTGGCAAGAGTCAGCCCAGGTTAGCTAAACAATCTTAACTTTCAAAACGGTATTTGTTCGTTGTTTACCTACGTGTTGTCACTGCACAAGTGGTTTTAGTTATATAGCCTGTTATTTAACCCGGACCTGCCATGTCGGAGGTCCATTTCGGGTGGATGAGCTTGGTTGGAAATGGAAACACAAATTGACTCGTTCGTTTTGCTTCATTAGTTTTTTTTTTTTTTCCTGACACTAATGAGTTAATATCAGCTATGATGTGGGCCCGACTCGCTTTGTACTGTATTATCGGGACCACCACACAGGTTAATGCTATTGGATCTTATTAAAAAAAAATAATAATAATAATAATCTGGCGTTTGTCAGTCTTGTTTTGGAATGGGCAAAATCGGGACAAAACCAGTCCGATTATCTTTTTGTGTACTGGGCCTTAAGATGTGCGAAACTTGAGGCCTAAAAAGCTGACAGCGCATTGACAAACTCTGAATGCAGTGGAAAAGTGGTCATCATAAACAGCAACGGATCCCTACACAATTCTTTCCCCTCCTAACTGTGTGCGAGCATTGACTTTGCCTAACATTAATGTCAAGGCTCAAATGGCACTCCGCACAGTGTATGTGCGTCGAATATAATACCACGGCAGCACTGACCGAGATCCGATCTATAAAATATATGTTTTATAGATCTGTGTTACTTAAGAGTACTGAGCTTAAATGTAAACACAGTCAAGAGGTGAGTGACGTTACAGGAAAACGATGTGTCACTTGACTATGAATATGTGTGCATACGAGTTATTTAGGATACACGCTTACAACAAATCAGTTTAACTGCTTGAATGGATTTGGAGCCACGATTGCTTACTGTGTCTGGATCTATATTTTTTGTATATCAGTTGATGTATTTTGACGTCAAACAAAATATTTGTTTAACTCGAGCTCTTGCACAAACCGTGGCGTGGAGTAAAGTACACACATTTTATGGACAATTTAATACTCAAATATGTGCATACTCATTGAAAGGGGTAGAATCAGAACTTGTGCCCAAAAGTATGATATCAAATCTCATCTTTCTCACCAGGGATCCAAATGTGGCAAAATACAGATCAATCCGTGTAGGCAATCCTACTTTTTCTAGCAAGCTGTTGCCAATCAACGGTGCTGTGGAATGTCTCTTCGAGATGGGCTTTGAAGAGGTAAAGCCCATAGCGTTTAATTCAAATGCCGCATGCACGTGTCTTATTGTCAGTAGTACAGGATTTGTATTCATTCGATGCCACCATTAAATATTTGAAACGTTAGTTTAAAAAAATAAATAAAATAAAAAAATCATCGATTCTGTTAGAATGACTTTTCAGATATTTTCAATTCTAGGCTGACACGCACTTGGTGTTTCCAAAGTCTGCATCATTGGACCAACTGAAGGTAATCAGGGAGTCCATAGCTGCTCAAAGAGACCAAAGATTGAATGGAGGGCAGCAAATTCACCTTTTGGCCGAGGCTCTTGCAGAAAGTCCAGCTTCATCAAGCCAAGCAGTCTCATCGCTTCCTGTACAACCTTCATCACTGGTAATATGTTAACACCTTCTGAAAGTGACAAGAATTGAAATAAATCAAATGAAAATACAATATTTAATACTAAACTACGGTTGGGTGAGCGAGGAGATGGTAGGATAGGAAAATGGCCTCCCAACAATTTGAGTAAAAGTTGTCCACTAAAGCTTCAATACTTCTAAAACTTTTTGTAATAGTTGATTAAGGATAGTGGGTCTCGAGAATGCCTAAAATAAAGCAAATAACGTCAGTGCAGTCTTGTTACTCGAGTGGTACGAAGTTCGATGGATCAGATTTTAGACTCCGTTCCCAGCCCGGTCGGGGATGGTGCTGTATGGATCAGTGGAGGGCATGGCGAAGCGGGGGTTCTCAGTCAGTTTAAGTACCCAGCGTCTCTCTCGGAGCAAGTGCAGCAATTCATGCGGGAGACGTAGCAGCCAGGGCCCTCATTTATCAAAGAATGTGTAGAACAGGTTCTAAATTTCGTACAACTGAAATTTAGCATGTGTGGATGTACACAAAAATCCGTATTAATCAAACGTGAAATGAAAGACGTCTGGGACGACCAGAACCCTTCCTCGAGCTGGCCGTCCGGCCTAACTGAGCAATCGGGGGAGAGGTAAAGAAGAATCCAAAGATCACTTTGACTGAGCTCCAGAGATGCAGTCGGGAGACGGGAGACGGGAGAAACTTCTAAAAAGTCAAACATCACTGCAGCCCTCCACCAGTCGGGGCTTTATGGGAGATTGGCCCGACGGAAGCCTCTCCTCAGTGCAAGACAAATGAAATCCTGCATGAGCTTGCTAAAAAAAACACCTGAAGGTCTCCAAGATGGTGAGAAATAAGATTCTCTCTGGTCTGATGAGACCAAGATAGAACTTTTTGGCCTTAATTTTAAGCGGTATGTGTGGAGAAAATCAGGCACTGCTCATCACCTGTCCAACACAGTCCCAACAGTGAAGCATGGTGGCAGCATCATGCTGTGGGGGTGTTTTTCAGCTGCAGGGAAACGATGACTGGTTGCAATCGAAGAAAAGATGAATGCGGCCAAGTACAGGGATATCCTGGACCAAAACCTTTTCCAGAGTGCTCAGGACCTCAGACTGGGCCGATGGTTCACCTTCCAACAAGACAATGACCCGAAGCATACAGCTAAAATAATGAAGGAGTGGCTTCAGAACAACTCCGTGACTGTTCTTTAATGGCCCAGCCAGAGCCCTGACTTAAACCCAATTAAGCATCTATGGAGAGACCTGAAAATGGCTGTCCATCAATGTTCACCATCCAGCCTGACAGAACTGCAGAGGTTCTGCAAGGAGGAATGGCAGAGGATCCCCAAATCCAGGTGTGAAAAACTTGTCGCATCATTCCCAAAAAGACTCTTGGGTGTATTCGCTCAAAAAGGTGCTTTGACAAAATACTTGGCAAAGGGTCTGAATGCTAATGGCTGTGTGATATTTCAGTTTTTCCTTTTTAATAAATCTGCAAAACATCCATACATCCATTTTCTACCGCTTATCTGAGGTCGGGTTGCGGGGGCAGTAGCTTTAGCAGACTTCCCTCTCCCCAGCCACTTCATCCAGCTCTTCCGGAAGGATCCCGTAGCGTTCCCAGGCCAGCCAAAAGATGGACGTGCCCGGAACACCTCACCAGGGGGGGCGTCAGGGAGGCATCCGAATCAGATGCCCCAGCCACCTCATCTGGCTCTTCTCGTTGTGGAGGAGCAGCGGCTCTCCTCTGAGATCCTCCCGGATGACCGAGCTTCTCACTCTATCTCTAAAGGCGAGCCCGGACACCCTATGGAGGAAAATCATTTCGGCCGCTTGTATTCGGGATCTCGTTCTTTTGGTCACGACCCACAGCTCGTGACCATGGGTGAGGGTAGTTACGTAGATCGACCGGCAAATCGAGACCTCCGCCTTTCGGCTTAGCTCCTTCTTTACCACAACGGATCGATAAAAAGTCCGCATCACTGCAGACGCCGCACCGATCCGTCTGTCGATCTCCCGTTCCATTCTTCCCTCACTCGTGAACAAGACCCCAAGATACTTGAACTCCTCCACTCGGGGCACAAAACACATGTAGACTGGTTGAGCGAAGTCCCATGCACCCTCGAGGACCCTGTCAAGGGTGAAGAGCTGGTCCACTGTTCCACGGCCAGGATGAAAACCACACTGCTCCTCCTGAATCTGAGATTTGACTCCCCGACGGACCCTCCTCTCCAGCATCCCTGAGTAGACCTTGCCAGGGAGGCTGAGGAGTGTGATCCCCCTGTAGTTAGAACACACCCTACGGTCCTCCTCCTTAAAAAGGGGGACCACCACCCCAGTCTGCCAATCCAGAGGCACTGTCCCTGATGTCCACACGATGTTGCAGAGGCGTGTCAACCACGACAGCCCCACAATATCCAGAGCCTTTAGGAGCTCCGGGCGAATCTCATCCACCCGAGGAGCTTTTTGACCACCTCGGTGACCTCAACCCCAGAGATAGGAGAGGGAAGGGAAGGGAAAGCGTGTCGGTGGAATTGAGGAGGTCTTCGAAGTATTCTCCCCACCGACTCACAACGTCCCGAGTCGAGGTCAGCAGCGCCCCATCTCCACTATACAGAGTGTTGATGGTGCCCTGCTTCCCCCTCCTGAGACGGCGGATGGTGGACCAGAATTTCCTCGAAGCCGCCCGGAAGTCTTTCTCCATGGCCTCACCGAACTCCTCCCATGCCCGGGTTTTTGCCTCAGCGACCAACAAAGCCGCATTCCGCTTGGCCAGCCGGTACCCATCAGCTGCCTCAGGAGTCCTACAGGCTAAAAAGCCCCGATAGGACTCCCCCTTCAGCTTGACGGCATCCCTCACCACTGGTGTCCACCAACGGGTTCGGGGATTGCCGCCACGACAGACACTAACTACCTTACGGCCACAGCTCCGGTCGGCCGCCTCGGCAATAGAGGCGCGGAACATGGTCCACTCGGACTCAATGTCCCCCGCCGCCCCCACAGGATGTGGGTGAAGTTCTGCCGGAGGTGGGAGTTGAAACTCCTTCTGACAGGGGATGCTGCCAGACGTTCCCAGCAGACCCTCACAATACGTTTGGGCCTGCCACGTCGGACTGGCATCTTCCCCCACCATCGGCGCCAACACACCACCAGGTGGCAGCTCTGCCCCTCTCTTCACCCGATTCACAGATGACCCTATGTTTTGGATCATACGATGATACTTTCTTTCTCCATACTTTGGCCTTTCCATCCCTTTGGTAGAGGTTAATCTTGGGCATATCAGTCCATAAAAGTTTGTTCGAAAACATTTGTGGCTCATCTCTGTTCTTCTTTGCAAAATCCAATCTGGCCTTCCGATTCTTTTTGCTGATGAGTGGTTTGCATCACGTGGTATGTCTTGTATATTTCTTCTCTCAAAGTCTTCTTTGAACATTGGATTCTGATACCTTCACCCCTGCCCTGTGGAGCTTGGAAGTGATGTCACTGACTGTTGTGTTTGGGTATTTCTTCACAGCTCTCACAATTTGTCTGCCATCAACTACTGTTGATACCCTTGGCCTGGTTGATGTCTGTTCTTCAGTACACCTGTAGTTTATTTCTTTTTCAGGACATTCCAAATTGATATACTGGCTATGCCCAGTGTTTGTGCAATAGCTCTGATCGATTTTCCCTCTTCTTTGAGCTTCAAAATGTTTTGCTTTTCTCCCAACGACAGCTCGCTGGTCTTCATGTTTGCTTAACAGCAAATGCAGTTTTCACAGGTGAAACACAAAGCCACAAACAAGCACTATCTATTGTTTAAGCAATCAATTTAAAAGGCAACAGCTGAGCAACTGGAAAGAACCATCAGTCACATGTTCCGATACTTTTGCTCACTTGAAAAGTAGTTGGGTTCAAACAAAAGGTGCTGTGTGCTGACTTGATTAAGACATCTGGAAGTAAATACCATGAAATAAAAGCTGGAATTCTGAACTTTTGTCTCATATTCATCTCTTGATCCCAAATGTCTTCAGTATACAACAAAAACAAAGGAATTGACCTTGCCGTTCCAATATTTTTGGAGAGGACTGGATGACCCAAGTGAACTTAAAATGTTGTTTCATTTATTTCGGAAAACAAAATTCAGTCACCTGGCCCTGCGTAAACAAAAAAATAAAATAATTACCCTCCAAAAGATGTTAAAAAGCTGCAACAAAATGAAACTATAACCAAAGAAATTCCAGAAAAGTTCAGAAATAAAGTAATTGACATCTATCAGTCTGAAAAGGGTTACAAAAGCCATTTCTAAAGCTTTAGGATTCCAGCAAACCATAGGGGCCATTATCCTCACATGGAGAAAACATGGAACAGTGGTGAACCTTGCCAGGAGTGGCCGGCCTACAAAGATTACCCTAAGAGAGCAGCAAAGACTCATCCAGGGGGCCACAAAAGAACTTTTGAAGTACTGCCGGCCTCAATAGCCTTAAATTAGGTCAATGTTCATGACACAACAATAAGGAAGAGAGAGGGAAAAAATGGAATCCATGGCAGAGTTCCAAAATGAAAACCACTGCTGACCAAAAAGAACATAAAGGCTTGTCTTACTTTTACAAAAAAAAAAAAATATTTCCAAGATTTTTGGGAGAGTTATATGGACTGATGAGATGAAAGTTGAGTTTTTTGGAAGGCGTAAATGTCACACAGCATTTCAGAAAAAGTAATTTATGCACACACACACACAAAATACAATTATTGGTACCCCTCTGTTAAAACCCACAGCGGTCACAGAGTAACCTGAATCTGACAAAAGTAGTCATATATTTTGTGAAAATTAGCCAATGAAAATCAGACATAGCTTTTGAATTGTGGTTCCACAGAACAAACAAACTCATGAAAGAGGCCTGGACAGAAATGATGGTAAAATTAATATTTTGTTGCCTAACGTTTTCAGGGAATCACTGCAATCAAACAATTTTTGTAACAATGAGACTTCTCCACCCCTCAGCAGCATTTTGGCCCACTCTGAAGCGTACTGGAGAAAACTTTGAAGGGTGCTTTCTCCAGATGGCATGTTTCAGCTCCTTCCACTGATGTTCAATTGGATTTAGATCAGGGCTCAGAGAAGGCATTTCAGAATAGTCAAAATGTCTCTTAGCCGTTATTGGTGTTTTTAGGTGTATGTTTTGGGTATTTATCCTGTTGCCAGACCCATGACCTGTGACTGAGACCAAACTTTTTTGACACTGGGCAGCACATTTCTCTCTAGAATAGCTTGATAGTCTTGAGATTTTATTGTACCCTGGTCAGATTCAAGATGATTTGTGTCAGATGTAGCAAAGCAGCCCCTGAACATAACAGTTTCCCCCATGTTTCAAAGTAGGGACAGTGTTCTTTTTCTTGGTGTGCATCTAAAAACCTGAAACAAAAATGGGGTTCTTGAGAGAACAACAACGCGGAAGCCGTTGCAGTATGAGAAAAACCAAAAACAAAACATTGCTGCATCTTTGAGGTTTGCTAAAGAGCACTTCGATGTTGCACAGCACTACTGGCAAAATGTTCTGTGGACAGATGAAACCAAAGTTGAATCGTTTAGGAGGAACCCACAATGTCGTGTGGAGGAAAAATTGTACAGCACACCAACATCAAAACCTTATCCCAACTTTGAAGCACAGTGGAGGGAGCATCATAGTATGGACATGCTTTACTGCCTCGGGGCCTGTACAGCTTGCTATCATCAATGGAAACATACGTTCAGAGGTTTATCAAGAAACTTTTCAGAAGAACTTGAGGCCATCTGTCCAACAGATGTAGCTTAAAAGATGACCGGTGTTGCAACAGGACAATATCACAAACACAAAAACAAATCAACAAGAGTGGCTTCAGAAGAAGAAAATACATGTTCTTGGAGTGGCCCAGTCCTGCCATCAACCCTACTTAGATGCTGAGGCATTACCTCAAGAGAGCTATTCACATTTCACATCTCAGGAATCTTGGTGAGTATTTTGTGCAGAGGAATGGTCCAAACTTCATCCTGATTGTTGTGAGCGTGTGGTCTGCAACTTCAAGAAACATTTGATTGAGGTTATTGCTGCCAAAGGAGAGTCAACCAGTTATTAAATCCACGGGTTGACTTAGTTTTTACTTCCTGTTCTGTGAACTATTGATTACATGTTTATACCCTATACATATATGAAAACATATAACGGTAATTGTTTGTGTGGTATTAATTTAAGCAGACTTTATTCTTGTGATTTAGACAGATCAGACTATATTTTATTAACCAATTTATGCAGAAAATTAAGAAATTCCAAAGGGTCCACATACAGTACTTTTTCCTCCCACTGTACTTGAAATATAATTAATAATGTTCCCTCTTCCTTATTGGAGCAATCGTGTATGATTTGTCTTGGCAGGTGAGCAGCATGAACTTCTTTGTGACTCTTCAGTCTAACTTTAAACATGTGCTGCTATATGAGAACCCTGAGCTACAGCAGAAAGCAAGAAGCTACATTCCTTACAAAGAACTGTCCTCTGCCGCTGAGAAGAAGATGAAGTTCGCTAAAGAGGCTGAGACAGGTACAAGTCACAATCAAACCAAATATTTATGCATGTAAAGATACAGTGTGTACGGAAAGTATTCAGACACCCTTAAAACTTTTCGCTCTGTAATATTCCAGCGATTTGCTAAAATCATTGAAGTTCTTTTTTTCCCCCTCATTAATGTCCACACAGCACCCCATATTGACAGAACAAAACGGAATTGTTGAAATTTTTGCAGATTTATTAAAAAACAAAAACTGAAATATCACACAGCCATAAGTATTCAGACCCTTTGCTCGGTATTTAGTAGAAGCACCCTTTTGAGCTAATACAGCAATGAGTTTTTCACACCTGGATTTGGGGATCCTCTGCCATTCCTCCTTGCAGATACTCTACATCAGGTTGGATGGTCAACGTTGGTGGACAACCATTTTTAGGTCTCGCCAGAGATGCTCAATTGGGTTTAAATCAGGGCTCTGGGTGGGCCATTCAAGAACAGTCACAGAGTTGTTCTTAAGCCACACCTACGTTATTTTAGCTGTGTGCTTAGGGTCATTGTCTTGCTGGAAGGTGAACCTTCGGCCTAGTCCTGAGTACTCTGGAAAAGGTTTTCGTCCAGGATATCCCTGTTCTTGGCCGCATTCATCTTTCCTTCCATTGCAACCTGTCTCCCTGTCCGTGCAGCTGAAAAACACCCCCACAGCATGATACTGCCACCACCATGCTTCACTGTTGGGACTGTATTGGACAGGTGATGAGCAGTGCCTGGTTTTCTCTACAAATACCGCTTAGAATTAAGGCCAAAAAGTTCCTTCTTGGTCTCTTTCGACCAGAGAATCTTATTTCTCACCATCTTGGAGTCCTTCAAGTGTTTTTTAGCAAACTCCTTGCGGGCTCTCATGTGTCTTGCACTGAAGAGAGGCGTCCGTCGTGCCACTCTGCCATAAAGCCCTGACTGGTGGAGGGCTGCAGTGATGGTTGACTTTCGAGAACTTTCTCTCTTGAGCTCAGCCACAGAACTTTGGGTTCTTCTTGACCTCTCTCACCAAGGGTCTTCTCCCCCAATTGCTAAGTTTGGCCGGACAGCCAGCTTGAGGAAGGGTTCTGGTTGCCCCAAATGTCTTCCATTTAAGGATAACGGAGGCCACTGTGCTCTTAGGAACCTTAAGTCCAGCAGAATTTCTTTTAACCTTCGCCAGATCTGGGGCTTGCCACAATTCTGTCTTTGAGCTCTTCAGGCAGTTCCTTTGACCTCATGATTCTCATTTGCTCTGACATGCACTGTGAGCTGTAAGGTCTTATATAGACAGGTGTGTGGCTTTCCTAATCAAGTCCAATCAGTATAATCAAACACAGCTGGACTCCAATGAAGGTGTAGAACCATCTCAAGGATGATCTGAAGAAATGGACAACACGCAAGTTCAATATGAGTAGCACAGCAAAGTCTCTCAATACTTATGGCTCTGTGATATTTAAATGTTTCTTTTTTTAATAAATCTGCAAAAATGTCAACAATTCCGTTTTTTTCCCTGTCAATACGGGGTGCTGTGTGTACATTAATGAGGACCATTTTTTTTTCAATTACTTTAGCAAATGGCTGCAATATAACAGTGTTATGAAGAGAGAGTGAGAGCCTAAGAGTGCGAGAAATTTAACGGGGTCTGAATACTTTTACGTACCCACTGTACATATCGCATAAATCTTTCTGGAGTAATAGAAATTAATGGCCACGTTATGGCATTTTTATAGAATGTAAACTAGGAAAAGAGGACTTCCTGGTGCTGGAGTTGCTCAGGTGGTTCAAATATGACTTCTTCTCCTGGGTCGACTGTTTACCCTGCAGCCGCTGTGGAGGCCCGACCCAGAACACTGGCTCACTCAATCCTACCATTGATGAGCTACACTGGGGAGCCCAGCGAGTAGAGAACCACTACTGTCAAAGTTGCCAGTCTTGCACCAGATTCCCTCGGTTTGTTCGGCTTCTTACTATGTATTATCCGTTTGATGACATTCAACTTGAATTTCCTCTGTGTATAACACAAGGTATAACAATCCCGAGAAGCTTCTCGACACCAGGAGAGGACGCTGTGGGGAGTGGGCCAACTGTTTTACCCTGTGTTGCAGAGCTCTCAGCCTCGAAGCCAGGTACATCTGGGACAGCACAGGTATGGTCATTCGACACATTTATATTTATTTCAACAAAACATGAAAAGTTCTTTGCCAAAAAATTGTGTCCTTGCTTGGCGATTAATACATTTTACTCTAACATTCTGCAGCCTAATAAGACTCTTTTGACCCCACACACCCTGAAAATCTTCCTCCTAAGATTTTGATTATTATTCTAATTTTTTAATTTTTTATTAAACAATCTTAATTGAACATATACATAGATCATTTTACCCTTGAAACTATGTGAGTCCCAGGATGCACATGTCTGGAAACAATGAGTCCCAGCAACTTAGCATCACGGAGTACAGATACAGTAATCCTCCGCTATATGACGGTTCTTGCTTCGCGGTGCCGTTCTATTGCAGATTTTTAGTTGTTCGATTTGTACAATATTTTGCGTTATACATTGCTCTTGCGCTCTCTCAATACATTTTGTTTGAGCCTGCCACGATAGCAAATTTTTTTAGGACGATATATTTTCCCAAAAGCTATCGCGATAGTATCGTTGTTGTTTTTTTAATGCCACTGATATAACGATATTGTAGAGCATAATAATTCAAGTGCATTGTCCGCCACGGACGGACACTTAACTTTCAATTCTAAAGAACATTGAACATTGGCATTCTAATGTAGAGCAATAAATAAAATATCTTCAATAAATAAAAAAATATAAATAAATCAGAGTCAGGCTCTGTTTGCAAAAATTGCACTTAAACAAATATTAAACATTTGGCACATAGGTATAAAGTCATTAAAGCACTATAAAGGCCCCAAAAATGTCTTGCCAAATTTGAATGAATTAAAAAAAAATAAAAAAGCACCATGTCTATACTTATTGCCATTTGGGCTTTGCCACTATTTTCTAAATCAGATTTTTACATCACTGTTATTTTGTCTGTTTTTAAAAATTATTTATTATATGAATGCTGTCGTGTTATGTACTGTACAATTTCTGCCGCCTCTCGGCTTTTGAAAATGAGAGATCGCTCAATAAGCCTTTACCTGGTTAAATAAAGGATAAATAAAATGTAAAATAAGGCCCGCCCTCCAACTGCTGGACTGTGATGTGGACCTTTACTTGTCAATCCAATGACGCTGAAAATAGGTTCGCTGAGGTCAACTACTGCCTAAATATTGATAACGTGTGCCGCTGTGGTTATGGTTTATAAACGTGTAACTTTTCCGTGTGTGTGTGTGTTATGTGGCGAACACACATAACACCCAAGCGTTTTAACGATGTTGCAAGTTTTTTTTTTTTTTTTTTTTTTTTATAGCTCCAGCGCTTAGCTTGCTAGCTCATTAGCTCGCAGGCTAGAGAATATAATAAACAGCTAACGTTGCCTTTGTCCCAGTTGTGTGATACACGGAGCAAATGGCATTCTGCCAGCGGCACGCTGCATCGTGAGCGGCGTGGCGGGTGTTACCACAACAATGGAAATTTTATCGAGCCCAGAAAAAAACTCCCGTGTCCATTGTATTTATGGAACGATAACTCGCCCTACTCTGCCTCTGATTGGCTAGCACCAAGACAGGATTCGTACTTTTGACTCGACGTGTGTGCGGAAGTTCTTCACCAACGAACATACGTAGGGCGGGTCGTAAACCACGCGTCTTCGGACGGAGGTTTAATATTGTTCATCTGTCCGTGCTCATTTTTGTGCATCTCAGACACGGGATGCACATCAAACGAGATTACTGCATATACAAAAACAAATCAAAGTAGGCAATAAGACAAGCAAAAGCAATAATAAACAAAAAGGAATGTAGTTGTTCAATACGAGTAGGGAGAAGTAAACAAATGACTTATCGGGTCGTCACCCCTTAAGGTAATCCATCCCATGTAACCCGTCCATCTATTACAGAGTTTGGCCTGCCCACTTGCCACCTCGCCAATGGCTAATTAAAACAGGATGTGGCGAAGCAAATATTGCCCACATTCTTCACACTGGCAATTCAAAATTGCCTGCGTCAAAATTCAAAATCCCTTCCTGGTAAAGTTGAAGTGAGCGCGCTTATTCTGCTGTGCGTAAACGGTCTTAATGGTTTAATTTTTTCCCCCGCTTCGAAAAATGCTTCAGGCCGCCATCCAGCCGCTGCTGGCTATAAGCCGTCAGACACACAGGCTTTCCCAGCTCCGGGGAGCGACGCATTGGGGAAGATGACCCGATGCCAATTGGGACCCAATTTAAGCATGCATATTTATTACCGCGACGTACGTTTGAAGCGTGGATGGTAAATGTGTCCTGCAATTCACATTAGTTTTCGCAGCTAGCTAGCTGACTTCTTCATCAATGCACGAGCCGCTAATCCCGCTTTGGTGGTCATGTCCAGCTGTCTTGAACCAGGGCCGTACGTAGCTAGCTCTCATATGGGGGCCCATGGTAAACATAGTCACGGCCTACCCTCTTGCTTTTGAAATTTGTTACAATTATCGGACAGCTCATGTTAACCTACTATTTACCACCAAAGATTGAGAATATTACCTTCAACTAAAAAGTTTGATTTGAAAAATTCGACATAAAGTCCTCAAGATCCTCCTTGATTATCAAATAAGTAAATCAATTTACCACTTTTATTTCTGTATTTAACACATACATAAGGCACACCGCATTATCAGGCGCAGCCATGGTAAAGCATACCCTATCTTAAAACATACGGTAGCAATGTTTTTAAAAAGGCAGTGGGAGCAAAACTGAGTTCGGCTGTACTTTATTAAAGTATTTAACAATGTACTCATTTTTTGATCAATCCTCATCCACAAATCCATCAAAGTCCTCATGTTCTGTATCCGAAATGGATTCATTGATCATGAATTCTCTCACGGCTGCTCGATTCCCATGTTCCTCCGCGTAACTGACAGCTTGCGGTTTAAACTGTGCTTCGTAAGCGTGTGTCTTCATAGGTGCCATTTTCGGGGGTCCTTAGCCAAACCGATGTTGTTTTGCCCAATGCACACCCGGCGCTATATACCTACTGGGAGCGTGGCTTTTGCGTCCTCCTTCACGCACCCTTCCCCCTTTACGTCTGCATGCTGTCCTCAGCCACGTCCGCTTTTCCTCTGTATAGGGAGCGTGTCGACAGGAAATGCTCCCAGTCAGTCAAGCGGTAAAAAAAAAACCCCAAAAAAACCAGGAAAGCGGAGCGCTCATCACACAACATTTATAGATGTTGGAACTTGGTGCACACACCTCCATTTTGGTGAAAATTGAAGACTTTTAAGTGCGCCTTATGGTCGTGAAAATACGGTATTTGGTAAATGTCGTCTTACCCTCTATGCGGACTAGTCGCCGAGTTCCTGCAGCAGAAAAATAGGCCCACAGCATGATGCTGCCACCAACATGCTTCACAGTAGGGATGGTGTTAACTAGGTGTGATGAGCAGTGCCTCCTCTTCTTCAGATATGATGCAATTCAGGCCAAAAAGTTCTATTTTGGTTTCATCAGAGCAGAGAATTTTGTTTCTGCAGGTCTTTTGGCAAACTCCAAGCGGGCTGCCATGGGCCTTTTAGTGAGAAGTGGCTTCCCTCTGGCCCGCAAGGGAACACCAGAGGTTCGCCTTAGTGACCATAGGCTTCTTTTTCATCTCTTTGACCAAGGCTCTTCTTCCCCGCTTACTCAGCTTGGTCCGACGGCCGGATCTCGGAAGCGTTCCAAACTTCTTCCATTTCCGAATAATCGAGACCACAGTGCTTTTCGGGACCGTCAATGCTGCTGAAATTCTTTTGGATCCTTCCCCAGGTTTGTGCCTTGACATAATCCAGTCCCTTGAGGTCTGCAGACAATTCCTTAGACTCTTGGTTTATCCTCTGATATGCACTGCCAACATTGAAAACGTTCTCAAATCAGCTTTAGAATAAGTCTGTATCAGCAAAATGTGGAAAACGTAAAGGAAGGGGTGTGAATACTTTCTGGTGGCACCGTATATTGAGAGAGAGAGAGAGAGCGAGCACAATGGATAACAAAAATGTTATTCAAACAGTATGAAACAGAAAGTAACAACTGCAATAAAAATCTGTACTATAGCGGGACCACGAAGCAAGAACCGTGATATGGTGGAGGATTACTGTATCTGTATTCTGTGATGAGTTGCAGGGACTTTTTGCTCCAGGACTGGGACTTATTGTTTCCAGACGAGCATTCCGGGACTCACATCGTCTCAAGTGTAAAATCATCTGTGAAATGCTTAATCTCAAAATAGCAAGAACATTGTTTAAAAAAAATAAAAATATATATTTTTCTATCCCTTTAACCGCTATGGAATCATTTTGATTGTTGTCTCTGCCCTCCCTGAGCGTACTTTCAACGGTTTAATGACACCCCAAGTGTAGTTTACTGTGAAACTAAACATGCAACAAAAAGAATTCCACACATTTTATATTGAAATACTAGACACACATGATCGTTTTAGAAATCGCCAGCTTCATACTAACAGTCAATTATTATTAATCAGTTTATTTGAAAGGGGACAATGCAATTTCATAAAACACATGAAGTACACATGGTTAAAAAAAGCCAGAATTAGCCAGGAGGCTAGTTTTCATCTGTAGTCCCCTGGCCATGATGTAAAAAAGCAGTAAAATACATCTACAAGACAATATAATACAGGATACATCATCAAAGACTTACTATACTATTAAGAGAGACTAAAACCACAAATCATTTGATCATAACATGAAAACATCATAACATACTTGTCTTTTAGTGTTGGCAGGTAGGTGTAGGTGTTAACTAGCCACATTTTCCGTTTTTTTGTGAAGGCCTTGTATGTTGAAAGCAGTTTAACCTCCTTCCACTCGCCAGCGCTCCTCACTGACCAGGCTGACTTAGTGAAAGTGCTCCTGCGCAGAGGAACGAGACAGTCACCTCTGACAGCCTCGAGTGACACGCTCAGAGCCGTTTCTTTGGCTGATGAAAAGCCAAATCATGCACTACTTTATAAATCAAATTGAAATCTGCAAATATGTGAAGACTGACCCAGTTTAAAAGACTGTATTTGTTTTTAAAATTGCACAGTGATGATAGTGCCCTGGTTTTTTTATCCATCACTTCAATTACTTGTTTGTACAAAAATTCCAACGTTTTTTTTTTTGCATTCTGACCAGCCTGGGACCAACTGGTTATACAATAGTTAAAGTGACTAAGAATCATTGAATGTAATAAAATTTTTGCGGCTTCAGTTGACATTTCATTTCGAATTGCAGGAAAATTTGCGAGGTTTAATTTGATGTTTTTACACAATGAGTCAATATGGGCTTTAAAGGAAAGCTGTGAATCTATTATTAACCCAAGATATTTGTATTGGGTGACAATTTGCATTTTTTCTCCATTAACAAGGTCAGGTGATGAAATACATGCATACAGTTTTAGAAACAAACTGTAGACAGCAGTCCTGCAACCAAGTTGTGACACAGGACATCCTATTAGTGAGTTTAGCAGCAACAGTATCTTTGGAGCGACCATGAACAAAGAAAACCGTGTCGTCTGCATACATTACGCACTCAGCTTCAGAACAAACAGTGAGCAAATCGTTGATATAAAGACTAAATAAAAGGGGGCCTAATATTGATCCCTGAGGGACTCCAGAGGTTAGCCTGAGAGACTCAGATCTGCAATTGTTAACTGATACAGATTGTATTACTTGAGGCTCCAGTCAGGATGTTTCCATTTAATTGAATTTGCATTTGTTTTGTTTTGTTATTTTGTGTATCACCCAATAGTTTTTTAAAGATAATTCCAGGTTATTTTAGAATTTCCCTTCGCACTATTCAAAGCAGTAATGAAAAAGTCAGCTTTAGATTTTCTTATTTCTTTCACTAGCCTATTTCTCAGTGAAATAAAGTGGTGTCTATTGTATCCTGATTTGACCGACAACTTCAAGGAATGATCTCGTTCTTTCATCAGTTTCAGAATAAATGTGTTGAACCAAGGGAGGCCATTCTTTCTAGCTTTTAGTTTAATTATCCGTGTAAATTGTATAATAAGTTTAATAATCATAACACCTCCTCCCTTAGAACCCTGTCTGCCGTTTCAAAACATTTTATAAGCAGGTACAGATAGTATTGCTGAGGGCGAAGATTCATGGAGCCATGTCTCAGATAGGCAGAGGAAGTCAACATTTGAGTCAGTGAGAAGGTGATTGACCTGATCACTTTTCCTTAAAATGTGCACAAAGAATGCCTTTTGGTTTACGTGCTGAGTCCCATATTGATTTAGAGTTATTAACGGTTTGGAACACCCTGCATTTCCGGTGCTTTAGTATTGCGGGCTTTGGCAGCCCCCTGGGAAGCCCCATAGACTAGTAGCATACGAAACACACATGGTTTTTTGTTCTTGTTGACTCCTGTGATAAACCCTGTGAGTACTATGGGAAAAAAAATGTCTTTGTCTGGCCAGATTATTTTGTAGAAATCTGCTGAGTATTCAACAATTGTGAGTATAAGAGTAGTGGAATGAACGGGTAAATCAGAGCTGTCCTATTATTTATTAATGAATCAATTAAAAGCAGTGGCCTTTTTCGTCATTAGAGCCCCTGCGCCCAAAATGTCTGCACGTCCCTGTGTATCAACATCATCAGCCCGTGAAGCCTTCCTCCCATCATGTGACAAGAGATCCTCTCTGAACGCATTCCCGGTCTTATCAGTTCTCATTCACTCTCATTTATCACTTGTAATAATGTAATCTCCACGGCGTGCCGCCCGGTTAGCACATCAGCCTCACAGTTTTCAGGTTAAAATCCGGCCTCGCCTGGGTGGACTTTGCATGTTTGCATCGTGTCTGCGTGGGTTTTCTCCAGGTACTCTGGTTTCCTCCCACATTCCAAAAACATGCACGGTAGATCAAATAAAGACGGTAAAATAAAGACACACGCTTACGAAAAAACCCGTAGGTGTGAATGTGAGAGTCAATGATGGTTTTGTTTATATATGCCCTGCAATTGGCTGGCGACCAGTTCAGGGTGTACTCCGGTTCTCGCCCAGTGTCAGCTGAAATAGGCGCCGGCACGCCCGCAACCCAAGCGGTGCGGAAAATGGATGGATGTATTCTCTCTCTGTATTCTCTCTGCTTGTTCTTGTCTATTATTCAGCCAGGGCCGTATGGTAGAAAGTTCTACATGGCACTACGATTCGTATCGCGCAACACTAACACTGTAGTTGTTATCAATGCAATGTCACCAGAATATTTTCTGTCATTCTGTCAGTATAGATCTGTGCATTGAGGCTAAGGGTAGTCTGTCTTTTTTTCCAGATCATGTATGGACAGAGATTTACTCTGTCTCTCAACGCCGTTGGCTGCACTGTGACTCATGTGAGAACATCTGCGATAAACCTTTCCTCTATGAGGTTGGCTGGGGGAAGAAACTCTCCTATGTTCTGGCTTTCTCCCAGGATGAGGTATATTGCACTGTTGGAAAGTCAAAAAGTGATGAGCCCAATTGAATTTACCCGACTAATGTTTTTCATGAAGTGTCACGGTTTGTGGTTGAAATATTCGTTTGAAGGTTTATTTCAGAGAGAAAAAAAAGGTTTTGTTTAAAGCCCGTCCTCTTCCTGTCAAACATTTTGGAATTGTTGGATGCCTGTCAGAAGCAGAGAGCTGTGATTGAGTTTCTTGCTTTTGGGGGGAATAAATAAATAAATAAAGGCACAGGGAGGCCCGTTTGGAAGCTTGTTTCGAGCTTCTTGAGTGTCACAAAGCTGATGAATCTTTTCTCAAGCGTATCGTCACTTTTGGACTGTGCTGTAGCCTATTGCAGCGTCTCCATACACAGTTTTGCAACCTTTTAAAAAGTTGAGGGGTGGTTCCCTTTCCAAAGCTCGAAATTCAATCGCAGCTCTCTTCTTCCGAGGGGTTATCCAAAATGGCTGACAGGAAGAGGACAGGCTTAAACAAAACTTTCATCTTACATTTAAGATTTGAGTGCTTGACAATTTGATAACGTGCGTTGTATTTTCTGATGCTGTAATTTGTCTGTCGTAAATTTCTGAGTCCTAAATTGAAACATGGAGACAACCAATTTGATATTCTTTTTTTGTATTCTTCTTCTTGTATTACAGTTATGGACAGCAAGTAGTTTTAAATATTTGTATTGCATTTGACGAAGTCTTCAATGACAGTCGGAGTGCTGTGCTGTCATGCTGAGACACCGTGTGCTCATAATTGTTTATAAATATTTTGAACTAGTGAAATATTTCAACATACAGGAGGTCAGGGGTTGTATGTTGCCCCGTGCTTGCTTGAGTTTTCCAATCTGGGTACTCCAGCTTCCACCCACGCCCTCAACACATACTTCTTGGGTTAATTGAAGACTCAAATTGCTCCATCAGTGTGAACGTGAGTGCGAGTTACTGTAGTTCAGTGGTTCTTAACCTGGGTTTGATCGAAACCGCAGGGGTTCGGTGAGGCAGTCGCTGGGGTTCAACAGACGCACACGTATCCGTAGAAGCCTTTTTAGAGTTCACGCGTTCGTGTTCATGCCGTTCAAAACGCATCGCTGCGCCGAGGTGGGCGTTTACCATTGCGGCGCTGCGCCTTGAGTTGAAATGCTTTGTTCTTTTTGGAAACGCTCTTTGAACAACATTTCAACGATACAGTTGAGCTGAGTTGCATTGCTGTGGCGTCACACAGCGTATCCGATAATAAAAAAAGAGCCCAACAAAATGTACTCTTACCTATAAAACCTTTTTGAGCATTGTTGAAATAACAAAGAAAAGGAACAGATTTTGTTGTGAATTTTCACAACCAAGTCCATTCCTCTGACGAGAGTGGCACTTATCAAGGGGAGTGGCAACAGGAAAATTCACATTCACGTACATTCACGTTTTTTTTTATTTTTTTTTTGTGAAATTCAAATTTTGTTGGTTTTGTTCTTTTAACACAATGATTTTTGTGTGCAACTGATGCGTGGTTCATTTTGTGCATGACCTAGATGACTGAGAATCGACACAGACAATAAAATACAGAAAATACAATACGGAAAGTATAATCCTGAAATGGAAGACGTTTGTGACGATCAGACCCTTCCTAGAGCTGGCCGTTTGGCCTAACTGAGCAACTGGGGGAGAAGAGCCCAAAGATCACTGTGGCTGAGCTCCAGAGATGCAGTCGGGAGACGGGTGAAAGTTCTAGAAAGTCAACCATCACTGCAGCCCTCCACCAGTCGGGGCTTTATGGCAGAGTGGCACGACGGAAGCCTCTCCTCAGTGCAAGACACATGAAAGCCCGCATGGAGTTTGCTTAAAAAATAAATAAATAAATAAAAAACACCTGAAGGACTCCAAGAAAGTGAGAAATAAGATTCTCTGGTCTTATGAGACCAAGATAGAACTTTTTGGCCTTAATTCTAAGCGGTATCTGTGGAGAAAACCAGACACTGCTCAATACAGTCCCAACAGTGAAGCATGGTGGTGGCAGCATCATGCTGTGGGGGTGTTTTGCAGCTGCAGGGACAGGACGACTGGTTGGAATCGAAGGAAAGATGAATGCGACCAAGTACAGGGATATCCTGGACCAAAACCTTCTCCAGAGTGCTCAGAACCTCAGACTGGGCCGAAGGTTCACCTTCCAACAAGACAGTGAACCTAAGCACACAGCTAAAATAACGAAGGAGTGGCTTCAGAACAACTCCTTGACTGTTCTTGAACTGCCCAGCCAGAGCCCTGACCTAAACCCTATTGAGCATCTCTGGAGAGAACTGAAAATGGCTGTCCACCAACGATCACCATCCAACCTGACAGAACTGCAGAGGTTCTGCAAGGAGGAATGGCAGAGGTGTGAAAAAGTTGTTGCATCATTCCCCAAAAGACTCATGGCTGTATCAGCTGAAAAGGATCTGAATACTACTGTGTGATATTTCAGTTTTTCTTTTTTAATAAATCTGCAAAACTTTAAACTAAAAAAAAAATTATGTCAATATGGGGTGCTGTGTGTACATTAATGAGGAAAAAAAAAAAAGAACAACTTAAATGATTTTAGCAAATGCAATATAACGAAGAGTGAAAACTTTAAGGGGGTCTGAATACTATCCGTAACCACTGTATATAACTGTTTTGAATTTAAAATAAACGCGCTCTTATTTTTCAAATTCAGAAGTTTTCCGTGAACTCCAGATGAAACTGACGGGGTTCCGTACCTCCGACAAGGTTAAGAACCACTGCTGTAGTTGTTTGTCTGAACGTGCCCTGCAGTTTACTACCAACTCGTCCAGGGTGTAGAAGTCAGAAGTCAGTTTGGCACACGCTCCATTACCCACTGCTGCAAAGAGGATAAGTGGAATAGAACATAAGTGGATGGATGAAATATTTCTGCGGCACAGAAATACTCCAAAAACTCTTTGGCTGTGTGTTGCAGGTTGTTGATGTGACATGGAGGTATTCCTGCAAACATCCAGAGGTTTTGTCAAGAAGGACTAGCGTTCAGGAGACCTGGTTGCTGCACACCATTATTAGACTCAACGCTTTGGTAGGTGTTTCCCTTTTCAACTATTCCTACGAGACTTAGTACTGCATTGATAGTAATGTAAGACTCCTTGAATCTGAATTCCATACCGCAGAGACAACAATCCCTGAGCGTCGACAGGAAACTAGAACTGACAGAAAGGCTGCTTGTTGAACTTGTAGAGTTCATTTCCCCCAGGGTCCCAAAACAAGGCGAGCTGGGAGGACGCATCTCTGGGTCTCTGGGTTGGAGGATAGCAAGAGGAGAGATGGGAGATGCCAATTCAGGGACTGCTAAGCCGGTACTGTATAATAAAGCCTTATGTTAAAAAAAAAAAAAACAAAAAAAACATTTTAATGACTCAAAGGGATTTTAGCAGTTAAATAGGAGATCATGTTCCATTCCCTTATGAGTGCCCATAGGTGGCATTAATATGCATTGCAATTTCGTTGACAACTGCCAAAAACTGAGGCTAAAGAAATCATCGTCGCAGTCCTCCAGGGATCAGAAGTGGCAATAATAAATATTTGGAAATGGTGGATTTTTCCATCCATCAATATTGTGTCAGAGGCTGGGCACACCCTGGAATGGTTGCCAGTCAGTGACAGAGCACATACAACCATTCACACTATAGGCAAGTTAAAAGTTTCCGATTAACCTGAACATGCATGTTTTTGGAATGTGTGAGAAAGCCCACATATCTATTGTGACTACGTAGGGCTTGATATAAGAGAGAGAATTTGGTATTTGTCTTCGTGTCCTCAGGTTGCAGGCTATGTGTTCACGCCCACTGAGAAAGAGAGGAGAGACAAGCTAATTCATGTGTTGTACAACACTACAAAAGACCAATACTGTCGAGTCTCCAATGACTTTGAAGTCATCCACTGCTGGGATCGATGTGTGTGGACTAAGAAGTCTGTCTTTAGGAAGGTGGAAAATGACTGGGATATGGTACGTTTACTGCTTCGGGATCAATAAAGTTGTTTTTTTCCATGAGGTAATTATTTTCCTGTGTTCTATGAAGAGTTACAAATGATTCTATAGTCATGAAATTGTAATGTATCATAAATCCTTTTCATGTTATTGCAGTAGCCCTTATACGTTGAGCGACAAGCATTCCCACAAATTGCAGACCTATGACAATTTGTCTATAATACTGTACATGGCT
Organism: Phycodurus eques; assembly: GCF_024500275.1. Classification (NCBI taxonomy): domain Eukaryota; kingdom Metazoa; phylum Chordata; class Actinopteri; order Syngnathiformes; family Syngnathidae; genus Phycodurus; species Phycodurus eques. The sequence goes on along the minus strand of NC_084544.1, from coordinate 15,767,433 downwards.
TTGTTAAAAGTTTTTTACACTCCGTACCACCATCACGACCAACCTTGAAATGCAGTAGCATGAAGTAGTAGGCTTCAGTGTTTTTTTAAAAAATGAGGCAGAGGCATTAGTCAGAAAATAATTGTTAGCCACCGTAATGTTATGCACCTGCCTGACTGAGATACGAATTTAAGTGACATCCCATTCTTAATCGACAGGGTTTAATTTGACATTGGTCAGTCCTCTGCAGTTATAACATCTTAAACTCTTCTGGGAAGGTTTTCCACAAGATTTAGGAGTGTGTTTATTTATTGCGTTTATTTATGACCATGTTTCCAGAGGTGCATTTGTGAGTTTACACACTGCTGTTGGACGTGAAGGCCTGGCTTTCAGTCTCCGCTCTAATTCATCCAAAATTGTTCTATAGGGTTGAGTTAATCCACAGCAAACTCTCTCATCCATGTCTTTATGAACCTTGATTGGTGCACCGATGCACAGTCATGTTGGAGCAGGAAGCGGCCATCTCCAAACTGTTCCCACAAAGTTGGATGGCCAAAATATTAGCCGGTGAGCTCCAGTGAAAGGAACTCTGAATGCTTCAGCATACCAAGAGATTTTGCTCAGTCAAACAATTTGGGGATTACCCCTTCCTGTTCCAATACGTCTGTGTACCAGTGCACAAAGCAATGTCTATAAAGACATTGGATGAGAGAATTTGGTATTGATGAACTTCACTGGCCTGCCCTCAACGCGATAGAACACCTTTGTGTTGATTTCAAGTGGACAGCGAGCCATCGGCGTGATCTCACAAATATGATCCTGGAAGAATGAGCAAAAATTCCATGAAACTCACTCCTAAACCTTGTTGAAAGCCTTCACACAGGAGTTGAAGCTGCTACAGCTGCAAAGGGTAGACCAACATCATATTAAAGATTATGGATTTAGAATGGGATATTACTTAAAATAAGGCAGCTGAGCAAATACCTTTGGCGATAAAATGTATATATAAAAACAAAAATCACGAAAAATATTTCACTCTGTGTGGAGTGCATCGCTATAATATGAGTTTCACTTTTGAATTGTACTCCCTACCTAATTAAGCTTTTGACACTTTTCATTTATTGAGATGTACCTGTATTGCACTGGATTAAGAACAAAAATGTTTAAGCCACAATAACTTTCTGTAAAGTGTAAACATTGAATTCTTAGTGTACCACTACAGGGATCCCGTACCACACTTTACTCATAAAAGTTTTAGACTGGAAATGCGCTGGAGGCTTAGGCTAAATCTGTTTACAGTGGCGGGAAAAAGTATTGGCCCCCTTCTCAAATTCTTATATTTTTGCATAATTTAAGATCATCATATAAATAAATATCACATACATGGAAATCAGGTGGGGGGGGGTCGCAGTCACTGTCGTCATAGGCTGTTTCGTACTCCTTGAACGCTGGCAGCTCGCGGCACTTTTACGATGGTACAATGATCTAAATGTCGCTCGCTACTTTTATTTATCAATTATTCCTTATTTATCAACTATTTCGTACACAAGACTTATTTAAGCGCGAGTGACGGTTAAATCTAGTTCACCAATCAAACGACAAGAGAAAGTCACGACCTCGCACAACATCTTCTACTGGGCCCGGCTGGTCGTCGTGCCTAAATGGCCACCATTTTGGGAAGGTCGGCGTTACCTTGAAGGCAACGGCGCGCTACTCTTGTTTCCATTTAGACGAACAAAAACAACAGGTTTCATGTATTGTAGTATATGTCTGGCGCTGTCTGCCCAAACGTGGCTATTTCAGCTCACTTATAACTTGAGAAAACACCATGCAGTAAATTGCAAATGTTTTTCTTTATTTGTGCTATTCACTCAGTACCTGAGTAATTATTTCACTGTGTACTTTTTACCTTTACTCAAGTATTTTTTGGGCGGACTGCTTTTTACTTTTACTTGAGTCACATTATTGTCGAGTATCATAACTCTTTCTTGAGTACAATATTTGGCGACCCAACTCTGGAGCGGACATCCTCTATTGCTACTCTTAAGCAACATTTTTGCAAATATTATATATTGGATACATTTTGAAAATATTGTACTTACTATTTTCCTGGAAGATGCATTTGGGATTAGCCTTTGAAATTAGTAATTGTGAAACAATGATTTTTGTCAATTCTTTTTTAGAATGAAAGTGCTTAAAGAGGAGGATGCTATTCATGTGGCCCAGCTTGAAGCAGGCGTTTTTCTGCGTGAAGAAAATGTGTTGATGTTGCCTTATCGTACTTTCCGGAGTCTTCCGGATTGCTTAATCGATGTTCAAATGTAATTTTCTGCAGGGGCCCTACCATGGCTTTTTTTGTCACCTTTTTCATGCCTTTGGTGTTTGCGTGTCTGATGTCAGACACATATAACCCAAGTGAACTTAAAATTCTGTTTTTAAAGTGACCTGGTCCTGTGTGAAAAAGTAACTACCCCGCCCCTTGTTAAATTGTTAATTGTTGGGCCATTCCTTTTTCAGACAGGGCCAGCTGACTTTGAATAGGATTGTTTTTCTCCGTAATAAATGAAATCATTTAAAAACAGCATTTTAGGTTCATTTGTGTATTTACATTTGTTTGATTTGAAACAAAGTGGGGAAACTGCGAACATCTTACGAATTTGAGAAAAGGGGGCCAATACTTTTTCACGGCACTGTTATCTGGGAGCACTTCCAACTGTATGATAATGGCAGCATTGGTTTGAACACTTTACATACTGTACATTTATGATTATTGCTAACCATGATCACTCACCTGGTTTTGCTACCATTAAATAATGACTTTTTCAACAAATAACTGTAACTGTTTTCTAACGTCCACATATTCATTTCCTTTTTCCTCAGTATTTGCACTATTTCTTCCTGCAGGTATACATTGCTCGAACTGAAGGCGCCTCTATAGGACAAATCAGCTGGAAATTTGACTTTGCGCCAGCAAAATTAAGTGTAAAGTCCGTATCAATCAGGGCCAGTAGCCAAACTTTCAAGTCCGGGGACATCAGCTGGATCTTACAATCGAGCTTAATGACAACTACGTTTTCCGCAGGTATGTAAGATGGATTCTTGTTATATATTCCACTTGTGTGACGTCACTTGCTGATTTTTCTGTTACGTTGCAACCTTCAGATGGGGGAATGCAGTCATTCCGGTGTCTCAACGGCTCCTCTGCGTTCACCGTCACTGTGCAGCTCAGTGGCGGGGAAGGGAACACGTCATGGCAGCACTCTCAGATTTTCAGACAGAGTCTGAAGGAGACAGGAGAATGTTCATTTGAAATTCTCATTCACCTCCAAAACACATGATTATGATGATACCTTATCCAGTGATTACTGTTCAGCGGTATGTCTGTCTCCGATGATTTCGTTTTTTGTCGTGGTTGGGTTCATCTTATGGAGACTGGCAAAACTTTGTCACTGTCCATTGTCAAATGACCTAATTGCATTTAAATCCCAGAGATTGTCGCTGTGATATGTCATGATAGCATGGACATTTAACCCAAGCTGTGGAAGTTACCGTTGCCATCATCTTACTATATTGTAATAAATGTTGATTGTATGAGATACCGGCAAATGTGTGTTTCATCTTCCCCTCGTCACGTGCATTTATAGTTTCATTTAACTCTACCGTTTCTGTATTTTTTGATAAAATAACCTAATTGAAAGGTTCACCTTGCGCGTCACTCGGCATCTTATTCTCACCCTTATTGCCGTCTAGCGTTGGAACGAACGAAAGAAACCCATTTCTATTGGGCGAAATGTCGAGTTGGGTGACAGAGAACACACTTGATTGGTTGCCGTCTCTTCACGCTGATTGGTGGGAGTTTCGCAGATGGCGGAACCGGGCGGTCAATGGTGTATTTAGCAAATAATCCTTTTCATGTTTCCGATTTGGACATCTTTTTAACTGTATTGTTTGGGCATGTTCCTGAGTATATCATCGTTTTATGTTTGCGTGCTTAGTTTTATTATCCGAACGGTAATCATATTCAAAGCGTTTCGTCTTGTATAGTATTTATTGTTAGAAGAGTATCCTGGTTAGCATCTTTGTTGGAAGTTTAGGCCTCGCAAGGCTTGTTACTGGTTTGTCACAATAGCCGGGACACAATTTAGCATGTTTTGGATATTTTCCATGGTGATTTTTTGACCTGGGTGGAAAAAAAAAAAAAAAAAAGTAACATGGTAGTTGAGTCCGTTTCGATGACTCGTAACTATTGAGACGTGCGTTGTTGTAATAGCGCTGTAATTGAAGACGCCTTCACGGGGCGGCATCATTAAAAATTCGAGGCTCACAAAGGAAGATGTCCTACGGCGCAGCGGGAAGCGGCGGGATGGCTGCTTGGATGGTAAATAAGTCGCCAGAAAATCATTTCTTGCCGATGACAATAAGACGCGTGTCGTGAGATCAGTCGGTCGGCGTTCCAAGCATGGAGGGCTTTCGTTCTCGTTTATGTGCGAGACAATCGTAGTCGTTTCAGTGCTGCAATTTAGACGGTTTAGCAGTGAAATACAATTTAGCCCATCTAACCAGCAGTTCCCAAAATGCACACATTTCACCAGTGTCGAATTGAGAGTGGATTATTATTATTATTATTATTATTATTCTTCTATTTCTTTTTTTAAACCTTCAACATGCCGTGTCTTTAGTGTTGGGGAGATTTACTTTGGAAATGGAGTTGCTGACAATAACTAACTAGTGCAATTACTTTCTCAAAGTAATATAGCTATTTACATTGGATTGCATTTTCAATACTTTATTTAATTTTGAATGAACCCATCAGCAGGACCATTGGAGGTTTCTGCATAAAAATAAATAAAAGTGTAGCGTAAACGCAGCCATATTTGTTCTTTACATAGATAATAAATGGAATGTAATTACGGAATAAAAACGTTTGTTGCATTATACGTGTACAGTTTTTGGAAAAGTAATTTGTTCCGTTTCGACCAGTGGCTCTCAAACCTTTGACGCCAAGTGCCACCGAAAAAAATTCTTGGCCCTCCAACTACCACAATAATATCATCCAAAGTTTGAACATTAACACTGTGCTTGAACATAATCATGAAACAAATGAAGACATAAAACAAATGAAAGATGAGATGAAGTAGTACATACTATGTACATAAAACCATGAAATGCAAATGTACTAAAAAGTTGAATACAACTGAACTCGCCTTAGGCAGTGATCACATTCTCTCGTAGTATTTGGCAGTCACGTGGCTGTCAATAAAGTTGTCAATCTTTGCAGGAGGCAGCAAATGGCAGGGGTGTTACTGGTAAGATGGAAGGGGTCAAGAAAGATAAGATGGGACCCAAGCTGTCTGTAGAAAGAGTCTACCAAAAAAAAACTCAGCTCGAACACATTCTTCTTCGACCTGACACGTACATTGGATCTGTGGAGCCCATCACTCAGGTAAGTCAAATTGAGAATGTACATCAATGCGTGAATAAAATATCCTTGCAAATACCTGTACATTCGCCGTAATTTCCTCCAAATTATTTGGGCCCTAGTGGAAACTAAAAGATAAAAATACCCATGTATCAGCACCAGGGTCCGTCCGATATGACTTTTTTGATGCTGCAGAATAATATATAGCCTCTTATAGCTGGCGAATCAATCAATTCATTGTAATTAATCATTTAATTACATTCTTTTTTTAAATTCATGTGTAATTTAAAAATTATACAGTGAATACAAGAACGTTTTTGGTCCCCTATTTCCATGCATTGTTGGAGGTGTACAATTCCAATGGAATCGGTCAGTTGGAACCGGTTTTCGATTGCCACCCCTCGTCAAACAGTTTGGGAATGACCTCTTCCTCTTCTGACATGTCTGTGCACGAGTGCACAAAGCCAGGTCCACAAAGACATGGGTGAGAGAATTTGGTATGGATGGCCTGCACAAACCTTGTTGAAAAGCCTTTCGACAAGAGTTGAAGCTGTTCCAGCTGCAAAGGGTAGATCAACATAATATGAAACCATACGGATTTAGAATGGGATGCCACTTATAATCCTATGTGAGTCAAGGCACGTGAGCGATTACTTTTGGCAACAAATATATACAGTGGGTACGGAAAGTATTCAGACCCCCTTAAATTTTTCACTCTTTTTTTTTTATTTTTTATTATTATGTTGCAGCCATTTGCTAAAATCATCTTCAGGCAGTTCCTTTGACCGCCTGATTCTCATTTGCGCTGTCATGCCCTGTGAGCTGTAAGGTCTTCTACAGACAGGTGTGTGGCTTTCCTAACCAAGTCCAATCAGTATAATCAAACACAGCTAGACTCCAATGAAGGTGGAGAACCATCTCAATGATGATCAGACAAAATGGAGAGCCCCCGAGTTCAATATATGAGTGTCAAAGCGAAGGGTCGGAATACTTATGGATGTCTGATATTTCAGTTTTTCTTTTTTAATAAATCCGCAAAAATTTCAACAATTACATTTTTTTGCTGTCAATATGAGGTGCTGTGTGTACATTAATGAGGGAAAAAAATGAACTTCAATGATTTTAGCAAATGGCTGCAATATAAAAAAGAGTGACAAATGTAAGGGGGTCTGAAAGCTTTCCGTAACCACTGTATGTTAGGGCTCCACAGGTAATATAATTGTAATCATGATCCCGATTTTGGCTGCCACGATTAAATGAGCCTTATCGTCTGCGATTTTGTTTTACGTTTAAAATCTGGGCACTGCTTCATATGAAGCACTTTCTCAACCAAGTCAGCCAGCCACCAGGGGGCCAATGCATGGTTAAGGCTTCGTCGAGCTTGTGTAAAGAACAAGCGAGCGGCGCCCAGAGCACCCGAGCTTTCGTCATCTCTGTGGAAGTACGAAAGTGAAACGTGCCGAGAGTAGCAAGGATAGCACGATTTGGAGCGAGTGCCTCAGACAGGGATCGACATCCCTTCTCTGGATGTGTTTTGATTCAAGGCAAGTGAAGTTGAACAAAAAGCCATATGTGAAGAGTGCAGCAGAGTTGCAAGGTCACACAACTCATCTGCTCGGCCAGCTGAAATAAACAGGAAAAACACTGGACATGAAACACACGATTCCCTTGCGCAACTATTTTTTCTAAGTGGCATGAAATACACCGCATGAACAATGACCAGCCTACAAGTCGAAGTTCAAGTCAAGCCAACGGCCACAACAGTTCATACTATACATTACGGTTACACGCAGTCAATGTGCTGCGGCGACAACTTCAAAATAAAGCCTAGCAAGGCAATGTTGTCCACTATAATACAAAACCGAACAAAATATTGGACATCAGTGCCTTGTTGGGGCGGCCCGGTGACGATTGGTTAGCATATCTGCCTCACAGTTCTGAGGACCCAGGTTGTGTGGAGTTTGCATGTTCTCCCCGTGCCTGCGTGGGTTTTCTCCGGGCACTCCGGTTTCCCTCCACATTCCAAAAACATGCATGGTAGGTTAACTGAAGACTCTAATTGAGGTGAAAACGTGACTGGACTGGTTGTTTATACAGTCCTCTCCAAAAGTATTGGAACGGCAAGGTCTTTTTGTTGTGTATTGAAGACATTTGGGTTTCACATCAAAAGAGAACTATGGGACAATGGTTCAGAATTCCATCTTTTATTTCATGGTATTTACATCTAGATGTGTTAAACAACTCCGGACAGAGCACATTTTGTTTGAAATCGCCCACTGTTCAAGTGATCAAAAGTATTGGAACAGACGTTAAATGAACCTAAAATGTGACAGACAGAACAAATGAATGCTCTTCTACCAGATGACAGGAAGTAAATACAGTCGTTAATGTATCCACTTTTTGTGACATTTTTGTTTGTTGGTGTGCCGTGAGATTTTTCAATTGTAAAATCTGTTCCTTGGCTCCGTAAAGGTTGGAAATGACTGATTTAGTCAGATGGTGTATTCTAATCATCCATCCATCCATTTTCTGTACCGCTTTATCCTCACAAGGGTTGCGGGCGTGCTGGAGCCTATCTCAGCTATCTTCGGGCGAGAGGCGGGGTACACCCTGAACTGGTCGCCAGCCAATCGCGGGGCAGTATTCTAATCACTCGGGTGAAACCGACATTACATGACAGAAATAATGGGTGCTAACTTACTGTAATTCAATTACTTTATTTTTTATTAAATTACTTCACCCACACCGAAACGTTAGAGCATGATTCGACAGAATGGCGGCGTGTTTACTTCCAACCGTTCGTGGTACCACGAGGTTGCTAGGCTACATAACATTTTATTGCCTGCTTGCGAGCAGCATTGTATTAAAAGTACGTGAACATTCCTCATGCAGGCCTTAAACAAACGTCCTCTCTTGTCCTGAGCACGGTGACCACCAACACACATTTTTGCCCCTTTTGTCCTTATAATACAAAATCGACACGCTCCACTCTTGTCGTCGTCGCCACGGTAATGAGTGTATCCGGTTGCATTTGAGTTGACAAGATAAAGCCCTATGATCATAAAAAATGGGATGCGGTGGTATCGGAACACAAGATTTTATTGCAGTAGTCTGACAGTGCAATCGTGAAAGAGCAAATTTGTCTTGTAGTCTGATCTGGGCATTACCTCTTGTCTGTAGACTTTTAAAAACGTTTTTATTTTATTTTTAATTAAAATAACTTCCTTGGCCGTCAGATATTTACAGTACTACGTCAAAAGACACATGACAGGGCTAAAAATAAACTTGCTTTTGGATTCAAATATACTGTGCACACGGCAACGTAGAGTTAATGTCTTTTGTAGAGCCGATGACGTCATTGAACAGATCGGCAAATTATGACATTAAAACTGATCAGCCGATCAGCATAAAATGCTAAATATCGTCCGATACCGATCAGCCCGATCAAATCGGTGTAAAGTCTACTCTCAGTTCTTGTTTTTTTTGTGGGGGTTTCTCCCTTCAGTTTCCTCTTCAGGAGGTAAAATGCATGCTCTATTGGATTAAGGTCCGGTGATTGACTTGGCCAGTCTAAAATGAAGCTTCTCCCGATTAGTTTGGATGCATTTTTCTGTAAATTGCCAGACAAAATCATTTTGTAGACTTCAGAATTCATTCTGCTGCTACCATCATGAGTTAACATCATCAATAAAGACTAGTGAGCCCTCTCTAGAGGCAGCCATGCAAATCCAATCCATGACATTACTTCCACCATGCTTCACTGATTAGCTTGTGAGTTTTGGATCATAAGCATATCCTTTCTTTCTCCATACTTTGGCCTTTCCATCACTTTGGTAGAGGTTAATCAGTCCATAAAACTTTGTTCCAAAACGTTTGTGGCTCATCTCTGTACTTCGTTGCAACATGAATCTTTTTGCTGATGAGTGGTTTGCATCTTGTGGTATGGCCTGTATATTTCTTCTCTCAAAGTCTTCTTTAAACAGTGGATTGTGATGTCTTCACCCCTGCCCTGTGGAGGTTGGCAAACCATTCTGTCTGGCAATTTAAAGAAAAACGCATCCAAACTAATCAGGAGAGGCTTCATCATGCAACAACTAAAAAAACAAGATGCAAATCACTCATCAGCAAAAAGAATCGGAAGGCCAGATTGGATTTTGCAAAGAAGTACAGAGATGAGCCACAAAAGTTTTCGAACAAAGTTTTATGGACTGATAAGACCAAGATTAACCCTACCAAAGTGATGGAAAGTATGGACAAAGAAAGGATCTGCTTATGATCCAAAACACACAAGCTCATCTGTGAAGCACGATGGAGGTAATGTCATGGCTTGGGCTTGCATGGCTGCTTCTGGAACGGGCTCACTAGTCTTTATTGCTCGTGATGGGAGCAGCAGAATGAATTCTGAAGTCTACAAAACCATTTTCTCTGTCAATTTACAGAAAAATGCATCTGAACTAATCGGGAGAAGCTTCATCATGCAACAAGACAATGACCCAAAACACACTGCCAACCTAACAAAGGACTTCATCAGGGGGAAAAACGACTTCATCAGGGGGAAAAAGTGGAAGCTCTTAGACTGGACCGGTCAATCACCGGACCTTAACCCAACAGAGCATGCATTTTACCTCCTGAAGAGGAGACTGACGTGAGAACCCCTCAGAATCAAACAAGAACTGAAAGAGGCTGCAGTCAAGGCCTGGAAAAGCATTTCAAATGAAGAATGCGACTGTCTGGTGAAGTCAATGGGTCGCAGACTTGATGCAGTTATTGCAAGTAAGGGTTATGCCACCAATAATAAATGTTATTCACTTTAAGTTAAAACAATCATGTCTGTTCCAATACTTTTGCTCACTTGAAAAGTGGGTGGCTTCAAACGAAAGGTGCTCTGTCCTCAGTTGTTTAACACATCTAGATGTAAATACCATGAAATGAAAGCTGTCCTGTCTCATATTCATCTTTTGAGCTGAAACCCAAATGTCTTCAGGAAACAAGAAAAACAAAGGAATTGACCTTGACGTTCCAATACTTTTGGAGGGGACTGTGTTTGTGTGTGTGGGGGGGGGGGGGTACGGAAAGTATTCAGATCCCCTTAAATTTTGATATTATTATGTTATATTGCAGCCATTTGCTAAAATCATATAATTAATTTGTTTCCTCATTAATGTACACACAGCACCCCATATGGACAGGAAAAAACGGAATTGTTGAGATTTTTGCAGATTTATTAAAAAAGAAAAACTGAAATATCACACATCCTTAAGTATTCTGACCCTTTGCTGTGACAGTCATATATATAACTCAGGTGCTGTCCATTTCTTCTGGTCATCCTTGAGATGGTTCTCCACCTTCATTGGAGTCCAGCTGTGTTTACTAATTGGGCTTGATTAGGAAAGCCACACGGCTGTCTATATAAGACCTTACAGCTCACAGTGCATGTCAGAGCAAATGAGAATCATGAGGTCAAAGGAACTGCCTGAAGCATGGCGGTGGCAGCATCATGCTGTGGGGGTGTTTTTCAGCTGCAGGGACAGGACGACTGGTTGCAATCGAAGGAAAGATGAATGCAGCCAAGTACAGGGATATCCTGGACGAAAACCTTCTCCAGAGTACTCAGGACCTCCGGGTGGGCTGAAGGTTCACCTTCCAACAAGACATTGACCCTAAGCACACAGCTAATATGACGAAGAAGTGGCTTCAGAAAAACTCCGTAACTGTTCTTGAATGGCCCAGCCGCAGCGCTGACTTAAATCCAATTGAGCATCTCTGGAGGGACCTGCAAATGGCTGTCCACCAACGTTCACCATCCAACCTGACAGAACTGGAGAGGATCTGCAAGGAGGAATGGCAGAGGATCGCCAAATCCAGGTGTGGAAAAAACTTGTTGCATCATTCCCAAACAGACTCATGGGTGTATTAGCTCAAAAGAGTGCTTGTACTAAATACTGAGCAAAGGGTCTGAATACTTATGGCTGTGTAATATTTCAGTTTTTCTTTTTTAATAAATCTGCAAAAAATTCAGCAATTCCGTTTTTTTCATGTCAATATGGGGTGCTTTGTGTACATTGAGGGGAAAAAAAAAACTTGAATGATTTTAGTAAATGGCTGCAATATAACAAAGAGTGAAAAAATTAAATTTAAAGGGGTCTGAATGCTTTCCTTAAGTGTGTGTGTGTGTGTCCTCTTTAAATTGGTGAAGTTTGGCAGTGAACCATGGATTATGCTTATTGTTCTTGAACGTGCAAAATGTCTTTGTTGGTACACACACGTCTTCACATAAGCTGATCCAAGCTACTAGTTGACGTTTCAGAGACACTCCAATATGTGCAGTCTAAACAGTCATGAGTCTTTAGTTCCATCTTTGCTTCATTGGGCCACTTCTTCAATGTTTGCACCACAGGCTTCGCACATTTAAGTTTTCGCCTGCATGTTGGTATTAAGTGAATTAAACAGTAATCAGACGAGCCCAAAGCTGCATGGGGAACAGCAGTGCGAGTCCTTCAGCGTGGTATAGCAGTGGTCTGGAATGTTGTTTTCCCTGGTGGGACAGTCAATGTGCTGCTTGTATTTAGGGAGATCTTGGTTGAGTTTTGCTTTGTTAAAGTCCCCAGGAATAATGAGGGGTGAATCTGGGTGCAAGGAAAGAGGTTAGCTCAGAAGAAGTGGGACACTGAGATGACTGAGGAGAGAAGAAATGAATACATAGAGATATGACGTAGGGCGAAGGTAGAGGTGGCAAAGGCTAAACAAGAAGCATATGATGACATGTATGCCAGGTTGGACACTAAAGAAGGAGAAAAAGATCTATATAGGTTGGCCAGATAGAGGGATAGAGATAGGAAGGAAGTACAGCAGGTTAGGGTGATTTAGGATAGAGATGGAAATGTGTTGACTGGTGCCAGTAGTGTGCTGGATCGATGGAAAGAATACGTTGAGTTGTTGAATGATGAAAATGAGAGAGAAGGAAGAGTAGAAGAGGCAAGTGTGGTGGACCAGGAAATAGCAATGATTAGTAAGGGAGAAGTTAGAAAGGCACTAGAGAGGATGGAAAGGCAGTTGGACCTGATAACATACCCGTGGAGGTATGGAAGCATTTAGGAGAGGTGGCTGTGGAGTTTTTGACCAGCTTGTTCAACAGATTTCTAGCGGGTGAGAAGATGGCTGAGGATGACAGATGACAGATGAGGTTAGACAGATGAGGTTAGACTGGAATCCCGATGGACCATGATGTTCACAGATGACATTGTGAGCTGCAGTGAAATCAGGGAACAGGTGGAGGAACAGTTAGAAAGGTGGAGGCATGCACTGGAAAGGAGAGGAATGAAGAGTAGCTGAAGTAAGACAGAATATATGTGCATGAATGAGAGGGGTGGTGGGGGAAGAGTGAGGCTACAGGGAGAAGAGATAGCAAGGGTGGAGGACTTTAAATACTTTGAGTCAAGTCCAGAGCAATGGTGAGTGTGGTAAGGAAGTGAAGAAACGGGTCCAAGGAGGTTGGAACGGGTGGGGGAAGGTGTCAGGTGTGTTATACGACAGAAGAGTCTCTGCTAGGATGAAGGGCAAAGTTTATAAAACAGTGGTGAGGCCAGCCATGATGGACGGATTAGAGACAGTGGCACTGAAGAGACAACAGGAAGCAGAGCTGGAGGTGGCGGAAATGAAGATGTTAAGGTCCTCTCTAGGAGTGACCAGGTTGAATAGGATAAGAAATAAGCTCATCAGAGGAACGGCCAAGATTAGCTGTTTTGGAGACAAAGTTAAAGAGAGCATACTTCGATGGTTTGAGGATGGAGCTGCCAGGCAAGAGACTTTGCGGAAGACCAAAGAGAAGTTTAATAGATGTAGTACGGGAAGACATGAGCGCAGTTGGTGTTAGAGAGGAGAATGCAGGAGATGGGCTTACATGGAAAAGGATGACACGCTGTAGTGACTCCTAACGGGACAAGCCGAAAGGAAAAGAAGAACAATGTGGGTGCTTTTTTACAAGTTTGTTTACTTGGTCAGCCAGCATTTGCAGTGCGGCTTCTGTGTTAGCCTCGGGGTGTGGGGGATGTAAACACCGGCGAGTATGAATTTAGCAAACTCACGCGGTGAGTAGATTGACCCCCAGTTCAAAAACAGCGACTCCAAGTCCGGGGTGCAGTGTGTGTTGAGCTCCGTGACATCAGTACACATTTTCTGTTGATTGAGAAGCATATTCCGCCACCTTTTGTTTTACCCGATAGCTCCGTGTCTGGTCCGCTGAGTGCATATGGTAGCCAGGCATCAGTACGCGGCTGCCGGGGATGCGTTCACAAAGCCAAGTTTCTGTGAAGCAGAGGACGGCAGAATGACCAAAGTCTTTACTGGTCTTTGTGAGTAGATGAAACTCGTCCATTTTGTTGGGTAGAGAGCGTAGATTTGGAAGTTGAATCAACTGAAGCGGCGTTCAAAATCCTCGCTGTCGCAGCCTGACCCGGACGGCAACTCGCTTCCCCCGATGCCGTCTACGCCTCCTCCATGCACTATAGAACGCAGCCGCACCGCCATTAAGTAGCTCTGAGAAAAAACACATTGATTTGGGAATGTTGGCAGAAAAAGGATCCGGAGGGTACTTCCCAGTGCTTGGCAAGTCTTCCCTCGTGTAAGTAAGTCGCGTATGATGAACAAAAACGACAAAAACAATACTAGAGAGGCAAACACCTGTGCAGATGTCATCGTTTGGGTTTACATACATGCAAATCAGTCATGTTTCGGCGAAATACGCCGTTTTGAACTCAAAATAGGCCATTTATGTGAATCGTATAGATCCGATGAGATTTTCCGTGGGGGCGGGGGGCTCGCTGTCGTCATAGGCTGTTTCATACTCCTTGAACGCTGGCAACTTCAACCCCAATTCAAATGAAGTTGGGACGTTGTGTTAAACATAAATAAAAACAGAATACAATGATTTGCAATTCATGTTCAACCTATATTTATTTGAATACACTACAAAGACAAGATATTTCATGTTCAAACTGGTAAACTTTATTGTTTTTAGCACATAATCATTCATTTTGAATTTTACGGCTGCAAAACGATCCAAAAAAGCTGGGGCAGGGTCATGTTTACCACTGTGTTTCAACACCGTTTCTTTTAACAACATTCAATCTCCGTTGTCGTATTTTACGCTTCATAATGTGCCATACATTTTCAATGGGAGACAGGTCTGGACTGCAGGGAGGCCAGTCTAGTACCCGCACTCTTTTACTACAAAGCCACGCTGTTGTAACACGTGCAGAATGTGGTTTGGCATTGTCTTGCTGAAATACGCAGGGGCGTCGATGAAAAAGACGTTGCTTGGATGGCAGCATTTTTCTCCAAAATCTGTATGTACCTTTCAGCATTAATGGTGCCTTCACAGATGTGTAAGTTACCCATGCCATTGGTACTAACACAGCCCCATACCATCACAGATGCTGGCTTTTGAACTTTGGGTCCATAACAGTCCGGATGGTTCTTTTCCTCTTTGGCCCGCAGGTCACGATGAAAAACTATTTCGAAAAACAATTTGAAATGTGGACTCGTTGGACCACAGAACACTTTTCCACTTTGCATCAGTCCTTGAGCTAGATGAGCTCGAGCCTGGAGAAGCCGGCGGTGTTGTTGATAAATGGCTTTTGCTTTGCATAGTAGAGTTTCAAGTTGCACTTACGGATGTAGCGCCGAACTGTATTTACTGACATTGGTTTTCTGAAGTGTTCCTGAGCCCATGTGGTGATATCCTTTACACATTGATGTCGGTTTGGGATGTTCCAAACAGGTGTTTGATGAGCATTCCTCAACTTCTTTTTTGCCACCTGTTCCAGCTTTTCTGGAACGTGTTGCAGCCATAAAATTCAAAGTTAATGAATATTTGCCTAAAACAATAAAGTTGATCAGTTTCAACATTAAATATCTTGTCTTTGTAGTGTGTTCAGTTAAATGTAGGTTGAACACGATTTGCAAATCATTGTATTCCATTTTTATTTATGTTTGACAACGTCCCAACTTCATTGGAATTGGGGTTGATGATCCATTCCACACATCCACGCACAGATGTAATTTCTGAATATTACTCTGCGGCAGACTAATATGCGAGCGTATCGGCCTGAGGTTCCGCTTTGGATAAGTCACAGGACTTGACGAGATCAGAAAAAAACACTTCCGCCGCTTCTGCTATAAAGAAGTAACAGGATTTTTACTCCGTTACAGTGACCTAAAGGTCGCTCGCTACTTTTATTTATCAATTATTGCTTATTATCTGCATTGGGCGCTGTTTGCTCCAATCCGATCTAAGCGCTAGTGATGTTTAATTCAGGAGCATCATGTTAGTTCACCAATCAAACAACACAAGAATGTCACATGACCTCCCACAACATCTTCTATTGGGCTTCCCGGGCATAGGTATTAACACTAGATAAGCCAGCCAGTTTATTGTAATGCATACGTGGCCACCATGTTGGGAAGGTCGTCATTACCATGAAGGCAACGGCGCGCTACTCTTGTTTGAATTCAGGCGAACAAAAACAACAGCTTTCATGTCTTGTAGTATTTGTCTGGCACTGTCTGCCCAAACGTGGATAGGTGGTCAGCCCACTTATAACTTGAGAAAACACCTTGCACGAAATTGCTAGATGTTTTGTTGTAGTTTTGGCTGTGCAGGGCACACACAGCAATATCAGAATTCGCACATTCACATTTTATTTTATTTTTATTTTGTTTCTGTTCATGCTGTGGTTCAAAAATCTGAAGTTACTCATGATTTACTCAGTACTTGAGTAATTATTTCACTGAGTACTTTTTACTTTTACTCATGTAAATTTTTGGAGGACTACTTTTTACTTTGACTTGAGTTACATTATTGTCAAGTAACAGTACTCTTACTTGAGTACAATGTTTGGCTACTCTACCCACGTCTGGAGCGGACATCCTCTATTGTTACTCTTACGTTTAAGCAACATTTTTGCTCATCAGGTCAGACCCTGTTGTATTTGTTGGACTGGTCGTTTGTATTTTCGCGTTGAGGTGCTGCGGGTCGTGGCCCTGGTTGCGGTCCCAGCGGAACCGCGAAGCACACGTAACATCGGTGACGAGCTGATCCGCTAGTACATCTTGTATTAATTAGGAAACGCGCCAACAATTATCCAATTAGTTTAAGGATGTTAATGTTAAATGTATTAAGCGACGGAGCGATGTTAGGGATTATGTCAGAACACAGAATGAACTAACTTCAAATTCAGAAATGGCCAATAAAAACAGAAAAATACTGTGCTTAAAATTTTCCTGGAAGATGCATTTGGGATTACCCTTTGAAGTTGGTCATCGTGAAAAATGAAGGGAAACAGACAATGATTTTACAGACAATTCTTTTCCTGAATGAGAGTGCTTAAAGAGGTGGATGGTATTCATGTGGCACAGCTTGAAGGAGGCATCAGGTGCAGGTGGAGATGGGACAAGAACAAAAAACCAAAGAAATGAGGCAAATTTAATTTGAATCTTAAATTTGTACATCAACATGTACTTGAGCGGCATAAATCAATGTTTTTCTGCTTGAAGGAAATTGTGTATTTTGCCTGATTGTACTCTTCAGTCTTCCAGATTGCTTAATTCATGTTAAAATAAAAAATAAAAAAAAAATTCTCTGCGTGGGCCTGGGAGAGACCCCCAGCCCCTCCTACAATGTTGTTGTTTTTTTGGTCAGCTTTTTCATACCTTTGGTGGCTTGCATGTGTGGGTTTAGTACTAATATCCACCAATAATATCAGTAAGGCCCCTATCAGCACCAATGGTGTCTTCCAATGACTGACAATCTTTTGCACACTTGACCATTTCAGTTTATTGTTGCAGATTTCAACAATGACCTACAACTCTTTACAATGCATTTTATTCTTTTGTATACCCTTTCTTTCCCTCTCAGCTAATGTGGGTTTTTGATGAAGAGGTTGGAATGAACCAGAGGGAAATTACCTATGTACCCGGACTGTATAAAATTTTTGATGAGATTCTTGGTGAGTCAACAATTTATTTTTATTATTATTATTGACATTATTTGGTTTAAAAATATTGCATTTATTGCTCACCAGAGGGGACTTTCTCTTTTTACTTTGCACTGTGATGTTTTATTTAAAAAAAAAATGTTTTTTAAAACATTTTTTTTTAACATGCATTTCACCAAAAATGAGCAGCTCACAAACAGGCATCCACAAAGTTCAGGAAGTAGACTAGTATCTCTTCAACAACCAAATCCCACATCTGTATTTTTATGCCAAGTCATGTTTTACAGACTGAGCTACTGTCACTGTACAGTACTATTAACATTATGGCAAAAAAAAATGATTACATAACTAAAGGGTTTTCTGTCACTGTATAATAGGGTTGCCAAGATTAGTCGACGAGTCGCGACTACATCGACGATCAAAATCGTCAACAATTAATTCGCGAGTCGATGTTTATTTTTATGAAGCTTCAGTTTTCTCTCAAGTGGTTGAACCGTCCTGCTGCTCAGCGTCCTTTTGTCTTTCTTATGGCCTTGACGCACATGCACAGTAGAGGCTGACACGGGAGTGGATGTTCACTCCCGCTCCCTCCCACACCCACAGAGTTTGATCCCACTCTCTCCCAATTCCAAGTGTGGGTTTAAAAAAAAAAATTAAAAAATCCCACTCACTCCCACAGAGATGGCTTCCTCTCCCTTCCAATCTCGAGTGTTCAAAAAAACCCCGGGTTTTTGAAAAAAAAAATCAATCCTGAGCCATAATTTTCAAGAATCCCGCTCTCCGGCGAACGAACTGAACTGAATCAGTTTATGAAATGATTCGTTCTTTTAGCTTGGCTGCCGCCTGCCGCAGTGAGGCGAGCGAGTCGGTTGGGAGCGGAAATGGAACTGCTGAAGCGTTCTTTCACTCACTTCTGAATATTCGGCGAATGACCAATGAGCAGCCAGCGTGCAGGCGGGGGCGGGACTTCATTAAACGTACTGCCATGTGATTTACGATTCGCCTGCATTGTCACTCAATCCTGCGAATCACCAATGAGCAGCCAGCGTTAGGCAGCGCCGTGCAGGCAGGGGAGGGACTTAATTGAATTGAATGTACTGAAGAACTAAAGAGTGATTCGTTCAGTGAAATGGTGTACTGAAGAACTGAAGAGTGATTCGTTCAGTGAACTGGTGTATTGAAGAACTGAAGAGTGATTCGGTCAGTGAACTGGTGTACTGAAAAACAGAAGTGATTCGTTCAGTGAACTGGTGTACTGAAGAACTGAAGAGTGATTCGGTCAGTGAACTGGTGTACTGAAGAACTGAAGAGTGATTCGTTCAGGGGAGGAACTTGCGTGAACTGGTGTACTGCGATGCACTAGTACAATGAGTGATTCGTTTGCACAAGGAACGCCGTACAACGCAGTGAACGTACTAATGAGTGATTTTAGTCCTCACGTCCTCGCGGGATAGCTTTCACCAGCAGCCGTTTCTTCTTCGGGTAATGTTGATTCAGTCAAGCACATGAAAACAAGCACCCATTCAAAATAAATTCAAATTAATAATAAATGTACAGTATATACGAGACTTTACACCGATTTTATCAGGCTGATTGGTGTCGGCCCATATTTAGCATTTTATGCTGATCGGCTGATCAGCATTAATGTCATAATTCGCCTATCTGATCAATGACATCATTGATCGGCTCTCCAAAAGACATTTACTCCGCGTCGCCATCGTGCACAGTATATTTGAATCCAAAAGGTAGTTTATTTTAGCCTTGTCATGCGTCTTTTGACATAGTATTGGAAATATCTGATGGCAAATAAAGTTATTAAAAAAAAAAAAACGGCGGCAGTGAGGAACAGACAACACGTAATGCCCGGTCAGACTACAAGACAAATTTGCTCTTTCACGATTGCACTGTCAGACTACTGCAATAAAATCTTGTATTCCGATACCACCGCATCCCGTTTTTTTACGATCAATGGGCTTTATCTTGTCAACTCAAATGCGAACGGATACACTCGTTACCGTGGCGACGACAACAAGAGTGGAGCCCGCCGAGTTTGTATTATAAGGACAAAAGGGGGGAAAATGTGTGTTGGTTCGTTTAAGGCTTGCTAGAGGTATGTTCACATACTTTTAATACGATGCGGCTCGCAAGCAGGCAATAAAATGTTATGTAGCCTAGCAACCTCGTGGTACCACGAACGGTTGGACGTAAACATGCCGCCGTTCTGTTGAATCATGCTCTAAAGTTTAGGTGTGGGTGAAGTAATTTAATAAAAAATAAAGTAATGTAATTACAGTTAAGTTAGCACCCATTATTTCTGTCATGTAATGTTGGTTTGACCTGACTGATTAGAATACACGATCTGACTAAAGCAGTGATTTCCAACCTTTACGGAGCCAAGGAACATATTTTACAATTGAAAAATCTCACGGCACACCAACAAACAAAAATGTCACAGAAAGTGGATACATTAATTACTGTATGTACTTTCCTGCCATCTAATAGAAGACCATTTATCATTTGTTCTGTCTGTGACTATGCCTCACTGGCATAAATAGAGGAACAAAGATACAGTATTTATTGTAAATGTATTTTCTTGAGCAATTAAGTACACAAGTGTATATATAGTAAATGAACAGGTCATTTAAATAGACACATTCCTCCAGCTTGTGATCGGATCGGTTATCGGTTATTTCTTTTTTCCAACTCGCTGATCGGCCCCAGAAATCCTGGTCGTGTAAAGCCTAGTATAGACGTACACATACATATCATTCCCTTTGTCTCTAATGCGATTATTGAAGCTTTTAATTGAATAATAATAATAATAATAATAATACATTAAACTTTGGCAGACTGGGGTGGTGGTCCCCCTTTTTAAGAAGGGGGACCGGAGGGTGTGTTCCAACTACAGGGGGATCACACTGCTCAGCCTCCCTGGTAAGGTCTATTCAGGGGTGCTGGAGAGGACGGTCCGTCGGGAAGTCGAATCTCAGATTCAGGAGGAGCAGTGTGGTTTTCGTCCTGGCCGTGGAACAGTGGACCAGCTCTACACCCTCGGCAGGGTCCTCGAGGGTGCAGTGGGAGTTCGCTCAACCAGTCTACATGTGTTTTGTGGACTTGGAGAAGGCGTTCGACCGTGTCCCTCGGGAAGTCCTGTGGAGGGTGCTTCAGGAGTATGGGGTACCGAACCCCCTGATACGGGCTGTTCGGTCCCTGTACGACCGGAGTCAGAGTTTGGTCCGCATATCCGGCAGGGTTGGACTCCGCCAAGGCTGCCCTTTGTCGCCGATTCTGTTCATAACTTTTATGGACAGAATTTCTAGGCGCAGCCAAGGCGTATAGGGGGTCCGGTTTGGTGGCCTCAGTATTGCATCTCTGCTTTTTGCTGATGATGTGGTTCTGTTGGCTTCATCAAACCGTGACCTCCAACTCTCACTGGAGCAGTTCGCAGCTGAGTGTGAAGCGGCTGGGATGAGAATCAGCACCTCCAAATCTGAGACCATGGTCCTCAGTCGGAAAAGGGTGGCATGCCCTCTCCAGGTCGGGGATGAGATCCTGCCCCAAGTGGAGGAGTTCAAGTATCTTGGGGTCTTGTTCACGAGTGAGGGAAGAATGGAACGGGAGATCGACAGGCGGATCGGTGCAGCGTCTGCAGTGATGCGGACTTTGTATCGGTCCGTTGTGGTAAAGAAGGAGCTAAGCCGAAAGGCGAAGCTCTCGATTTACCGGTCGATCTTCGTTCCTACCCTCACCTATGGTCATGAGCTGTGGGTCGTGACCGAAAGAACAAGATCCCGGATCAAATAGATCAGAGCTGTTTCACAAACATTAAGGTATAGCCAATACAACAATTTGGAATGTCCTGAACAAGAAACTAATGGCGTACTGAGCAACACACACCGAACAGGTCGGCCAAGGGTATCAACAGCAGTTGATGACAGAAACATTGTGAGAGCTGTAAAGAAACCCCAAAGACAACAGTCAGTGACATCACTCCCAACCTCCACAGGCTAGGGGTGAAGGTATCACAATACACTGTTTGAAGAAGACTGAGAGAAGAAATATAAAGGCCATACCACAAGATGCATACCAGTCATAAAGTTTTATGGACCGATGAGACCAAGATTAACTGCTACCAATGTGATGGAAAGGCCAAAGTATGGCAAAAGAAAGGATCTGCTTATCATCCAAAACACACAAGCTCATCTGTGAAGCATGGTGGAGGTAATGTCATGGCTTGGGCTTGGATGGATGCTTCTGGTCTAGTCTTTACTGATCATGTAACTCGTGATGGCAGCAGAAGAATGAATTCTGAAGTCTACAAAACGATTTTGTCTGGCAATTTACAGAAAAATGCATCCGAACTAATCGGGAGAAACGTCATCATGCAACAAGACAATGACCCAAAACACACTGCCAACACAACAAAGGACTTCATCAGGGGGAAAAAGTGGAAGGTCTTAGACTGGCCAAGGCAGTCACCGGACCTTAACCCAACAGAGCTTGCATTTTATGAGTTATTTACAACTAGATGTAAATACCATGAAATTAAAGCTGGAATTCTGAACTTTTGTCTTGCATTCATCTTTTGATCTGAAACCCAAATGTCTTCAGTATACAACAAAAACATAAGACTTGACCTTGCCGTTCCAATACCTTTGTAGGAGACTGTGTTTGATATCACATTGTAACCCCATATATGAATAGAAGGTCGATATGCTGCAGGAGGCAGTTAGTGACGTCCCTAAAGGGGTGGCCATGTTGGCGGAGGCAACGTTCTCATCTCTGGCAGTGTATGTATAATGAAAATTAATCAGAACTTGCTCATTTATCAACTGACTTTCATGAGGTTCACTTTTTTGTCGAAGTCAAAGCATGTGCTATCAATACAGAACATTTAAAAATAAGCCCCCCAAAAATCTTGCCCGTGGAAGGTTATTCCCAGTTCCCTTGTTTTGATTTTATGACTGTGCATTGTTCCATTTTAAAGTGCACTAAACATTCACAGCTAAATATACTAAAGGCCAGCGTATCGCCTTTATTTCGCCTTTTATTTAACCATTTTTCTCACTAAATATATTTCCAAAGGTGCTATTGACCTATTTTCACCAGATGTTGGGAACAAACCAAGTAACACATACATACAAAGAACGTAGAACAAATAAGATCAGAAATTACGTTGTGTGTAATGTGAAATGACACAGGGAAAAAGTATTGAACAGATGAAAAAAGGAAGGTGCAAAAAGGCATGGAAAGCCAAGACGACACCTAAAATCTATTAATAATCAAACAACAATCCAGACCCTTGTCAGTGCAAATGAATATCCGCTGTTTCAGTCCTAATTGATGGCCTACAAAAAGTTCTCATTGCCAAGGTTTGAGTCAAGACACATCTCATGATGGGTAAGAGCAAAGAGCTGTCTCAAGACCATCGCAAACTAATTGTTACAAAACATAACGATGGCATTGGTTGCAGGCGCATAGCTAAGGTTCTGAACGTTCCGGTGAGCCCGGTTGGGGCCATAATACGTAAGTGGAAAGCCAATCATACCACCATAAAGTATCCTCGATCAGGTGCTCCTCGACAGAGGAGTGCAAAGAACAATCAGAAGAGTTGTCTCAGAGCCAAGGACCGCCTCTGGAGTGCTTTAAAAAAACCTGGAATTTGCAGGTACCGTTGTCAGATAGAAAAAAGTGAGTAATGCACTCCGCCGCCATGGCCCTTATGCACGCAAGACCTTGTTGCTGGAAAAAAAGCATGTCAAAGCTCTTTTAAAGTTTGCTGAACAATATTTGGACAAGCCAATTAAATACTGCGACAATATAGTCTGGTCTGATAAGAGCAAAATTGATCTCTTTGGATGCCATAATGCACACCACTTTTGGAGGAGAAATGGCACTGCACATCACCCTAAAAACACCATACCAACACTGATGTTCGGAAGTGGGAACATGATGGTGTGGGGCTGCTTTTCAGAAAATGGTACTGGTAAACTTCACATTATTGAAGGAAGGATGAATGGGCAAATGTACAGAGACATTCTTGACAAAAATCTGCTGCAATCTACGAGAATGATGAAAATGAAACGAGGGTGGACATTCAGCAGGATATTAAAACTGGCAAGGAAACTCTCAATTGGTTTCAAAGGAAAAAAAATACAGCTGCGAGAATGGCCCAGCCAATCACTTGACTTGAATCCAATTGAAAATCTATGGAAAGAACTGAAACTCAAGTTCCATAAAAGAACCCCACGGAACCTGCAAGATTTGAAGATTGCTTGTGTGGAGGAATGGGCCAAAATCACACCAGATCAATGCATGCGACTAGTTTCTCCATAAAGGAACATGTCATTGCAAACAAAGGCTTTTGTACAAGGTATTAAGTATTAAATAAATACCAATTGATGCGTTCAATACTTTTTCCCTGTGTCATTTCACATTATTGCACCCAACTTAATTTCTGATCTTATTTGTTCTACTTTCTTTGTATTAATGAGTTACTTGGGTTGTTCCCAACATCTGATAAAATAAAATGTCAATAGCACCTTTGGAAATACAACCCCAATTCCAATGATGTTGGGACGTTGTGTTAAACATAAATAAAAACAGAATACAATGATTTGCAAATCATGTTCAACCTATAGTTAATTGAATACACTACAAAGACAATATATTTATTGTTCAAACTAATCAACTTTATTAACTTAGAATTTTATGGGTGCAACACATTCCAAAAAAGCTGGGACAGGCAAAAAAAAAGACTGAGAAAGTTGAGGAATGCTCATCCAACACCTGTTAGGAACATCCCACAGGTGAACAGGCTCATTGGGAACAGGTGGGTGCCATGATTGGGTAGAAAAGGAGCTTCCCTGAATTGCTCAGTCATTCACAAGCACAGTTCGGCGCTACATCCGTAAGTGCAACTTGAAACTCAACTATGCAAACCAAAAGCCAGTAATCAACAACACCCAGAAACGCCGCCGGCTTCTCTGGACCTGAGCTCATCTAAAATGGACTGATGCAAAGTGGAAAAGTGTTCTGTGGTCCCACGAGTCCACATTTCAAATTGTTTTTGGAAATTGTGGACATCGTGTCCTCTTATGGACACAAAGTTCAAAAGCCAGCATCTGTGATGATATGGGGCTGTGTTAGTGCCAATGGCATTAATGCTGAAAGGTACATTCAGGTTTTGGAGAAACATATGCTGCCACCCAAGCAACGTCTTTTTCATGGACGCCCCTGCCTATTTCAGCAAGACAATGCCAAACCGCATTCTGCACGTGTTACAACAGCGTGGCTTCAAAGTAAAAGAGTGCGGGTACTAGACTGGCCTGCCTGCAGTCCGGACCTGTCTCCCATTGAAAATGTGTGGTGCATTATCAAGCGTAAAATACGACAACGGAGACCCCGGACCGTTGAACAGCTGAAGGTGTACATCGAGCAAGAATGGGAAAGAATTCCACCTACAAAGCTTCAACAATTATTGTCCTCAGTTCCCAAACGTTTATTGAATGTTGTTAAAAGAAAAGGTGATGTAACACAGTAGTAAACATGACCCTGTCCCAGCTTTTTTGGAACGTGTTGCAGCCATAAAATTCCAAGTTAATGCTGTTTGTTAATGTTATTTGCTAAAAACAATAAAGTTGATCAGTTTGAACATTAAATATCTTGTCTTTGTAGTGTATTCAATTAAATATAGGTTGAACATGATTTGCAAATCATTGTATTCTGTTTTTATTTATGTTTAACACAACGTCCCAACTTCATTGGAATTGAGGTTGTATATGTGGTGAGAAAAATGAAGTATTAAATACTTATTTCAGCTTGCTGGTGCAAGCTGCACAGTCTATTTAAAGTTGAATGTACTAATACCAGATCAACATTGGAAATAAGAAACTGTTCCTTATGTTTTTTTCTGGATAAATAAATGTTACAAATGATCTTAATTGTCTTTTGCACATACCTTACACACTTCAAGCTGGTAGCTAGTGATGGTTGTACAAGAGCAGCTGCTTGCTGATGTGATAAGATGCAATTTACATATCGCTAGGGTCGGGCAGAATCCTTGTACCTCCCAAACTATCACTTTAAAGGAAACCAAAAAATGGCATCATATGTTCAGCCAATAACATTGCATCGTGAAAGAGACAAGCCATTTTCCAAACTTGAAAAAATATGGAATTGACCAAATTTGGACATAGGAGGTTTCGGCCTGATGCCAGTGATATGATCCGATTTGTGGACTAATCGCAAAAATAATCGGTGACTAATCGACGATCAAAATAATCATCATCACAGATTCTTGTAACCTGAATTTCATCAAGCTGATTGTTGAAAATTAATTTCCAATTTGGTGTCTCTGGCAAAGCTACTGTCCATAGATATTTGCTCATAGCAAAGTGCGGTTAACAAGTCCGCATTTGTGATGCTCTGTATGTTTTTTATTTCAAATGATGCTACTCAAAATGATGCTCCATTAATGTGACTTATAATGCAGATTCATTTTGCAGATGTTGTCAGTCTAGGTAGCAGATCCAGTATTTCTTTTGAATTTGCTACTGTATTATGATAACTCAGATCAAGAGGGTAGACATGTTTTCATCATATGTCAATCTGAGCAGAACCTGAATACAGTCCAATAAAATTGCATACCTTTTAAATTCTTCCAATACAGTCAATGCAGCAGATAACAAACAGAGGGACAAAAACATGAGTGCCATTAAGATCAGCGTTGATCCGTAAGTACAGTGTTGCATACTGAATATAGATTTCTTTAAACTAATTGAGATGCTTGTTATGGAGAAGATTGTCTGAAAAGCATTTGCATATTTCATTATATTTTAAAATGTTTTACTCATCAGTTTTCTTCGAATCCACTTCCACCAGGGAATCCAACACCATCTCTGTGTGGAACAATGGTAAAGGAATACCAGTGGTGGAGCACAAAGATGAGAAAATGTATGTCCCAGCTCTCATTTTTGGTCACTTGCTCACCTCCAGCAACTATGATGATGATGAAAAAAAGGTCACGGGTGAGTAGAGGCCATAGGTTACACTTGGCCAAGGGTACTCAATTCCATCCATCCGTTTTCTACCGCTTATCCGAGGTCGGCTCGCGGGGGCAGTAGCTTTAGCAGAGACGCCCAAGACTTCCCTCTCGCCAGCCCCTTCATCCAGCTCTTCCGGGGGGAATCCCGAGGTGTTCCCAGGCCAGCCGAAGGACGTAGTCTCTCAAGCGTGTCCTGGGTCGTCCCCGGGGTCTCCTCCCGATGGGACGTGCCCGGAACACCTCACCGGGGAGGCGTCCGGGAGGCATCCGAATCAGATGCCCCAGCCACCTCATCTGGCTCCTCTCGATGTGGAGGAGCAGCGGCTCTACTCTGAGATCGTCCCAGATGACTGAGCTTCTCACCCTATCTCTAAAGGAGAGGCCAGATACCCTGCGGAGGAAACTCATTTCGGCCGCTTGTATCCGGGTTCTCGTTCTTTCGGTCACGAGGTGAGGGTAGGAACGTAGATCGACCGGTAAATCGGGAGCTTCGCCTTTCGGTTTAGCTCCTTCTTTACCACAACGGATTGATACAAAGTCCGCATCACTGCAGACGCTGCACCGATCTGCCTGTCGATCTCCCGTTCCATTCTACCCTCGCTCGTGAACAAGACCCAAAAATACTTGAACTCCTCCACTTGCGGCAGGGTCTCATCCCCGACCTGGAGAGGGCACGCCACCCTTTTCCGACTGAGGACCATGGTCTCAGATTTGGAGGTGCTGATTCTCATCCCAGCCGCTTCACACTCAGCTGCGAACTGCTCCAGTGAGAGTTGGAGGTCACGGCTTGATGAAGCCAACAGAACCACATCATCTACAAAAAGCAGAGATGCGATACTGAAACTACCAAACCGGACCCCTTCTACGCCTTGGCTGCGCCTAGATATTCTGTTCATAAAAGTTATGAACAGAATCGGACTCTGCTCCCTCATGGGAAGGCGTGTTGGTGGAATTGAAGAGGTCTTCGACGTATTCTCACCACCGGCTCACAACATCCCGAGTCGAGGTCAGCAGGGTCATGGTCCACTCGGACTCGATGTTCCCCGCCTCCCCCGGAACATGAGCAAAGTTCTGTCGGAGGTGGGAGTTGAAACTCCTTCTGACAGGGGATTCCGCCAGACGTTCCCAGCAGACCCTCACAATACGTTTGGGCCTGCCACGTCGGACCGGCATCTTCCCCACCATCGGAGCCAACTCACCACCACGTGGTGATCAGTTGACAGCTCCGCCCCTCTCTTCGCCAGAGTGTCCAAGATATGCGGCCGCAAGTCCGATGACACGACGACAAAGTCGATCATCGAACTGCGACCTAGGACCGAGGACTCTCTCTTATATCTGGGTAGTGTACGTGTGGACACCCTTATGCTAGAACATGGTATTCGTTATGGACAAGCCGTGATGAGCACAGAAGTCCAATGACAGAACACTGCTCGGGTTCTGATCGGGGAGGGAGGAGGGGGGGGGGGGGGGGAGTTCCTCCCAATCACGCCCTTCCAGGTCTCACTGTCATTGCCCACGTGAGTATTGAAGTCCCCCAGCAGAACGATGGAGTCCCTCATTGGGAGTGTTCTCCAGCACCCCCTCCAAGGACTCCACAAAGGGTGGATACTCTGAACTGCTGTTTGATGCATAGCCACAAACAACAGTCAGGACCCGTCACCCACCCGAAGGCGGAGGGAGGCTACACTCTCGTCCACCGGGGTGAACCCCAACGTACAGGCGCCGAGCCGGGGGGCAATTAGTATACCCACACCTGCTCGCCGCCTCTCACCGTGGGCGAGTCCAACCAAGAGAGTCCAACCCCTCTCGAGAGGACTGGTACCAGAGCTCAAGCTGTGCGTGGAGGCGAGTCCGACTATATCTAGTCGGAACTTCTCGACGTCACACACCAGCTCGGGCTCCTTCCCTGCCAGAGAGGTGACATTCCACGTCCCTAGAGCTTCTGTAGCCGGGTATCGGATCGCCAAGGTCCCCACCTTCGGCCACCGCCCAGCTCGCACTGTACCCAACCCCTATGGCCCCTCCCACAGGTAGCGAGCCTATGGGAAGGGGGACCCACCTTACCCTTTCGGGCTGTGCCCCATGGGTGCAGGCCCGGCCACCAGGCGTGCCCACCTCCAGGCCTGGCTCAAGAGGGGCGTCCCGGTGACCCGCGTCCGTGCCAGGGAAACCTCAGTCCATTTTTTGTCGTCATCATAAGGGGTCTTTGAGCCGTGCTTTGTCTGGTCCCTCACCTAGGACCTGTTTGCCATGGGTGACCCTGCCAGGGGCATAAAGCCCCAGACAACTTAGTTCCTAGGATCATTGGGACACACAACCACAACCTCCCCGTCCCTAGGAATTTTCGTGCATGCGTATGTGGGTACCAAAATGTTTAAAATATGTAAACAGTATTTCTACATATTTGAGACAAAGATTACAACAGTGCACGTATTTACTTAAATCTTGAATTATGAAACCTTCCACAGTAATTAACATTCATCAACATTGCCGTCTGAGAGGCGCCGATGGTGTAGCTGGGGTTTTACCTCGGAGGTAAACATGGTGATGGTTAGTTGTTGTCTTTGTTTTTTCTTTTGCTTCAAAATTCCCCTGTACAAGGACATAACTCCGGCTCTTATTACGCGGAGTTACCACACGTTTCGCTTCCTTATTGAAGCAGTTCTGCGGACGATTGCTTGCTCTTTCTTGATGTACCGCGCTGTAGATTCATTCACGCCATAATGGCGTGACACAGATCCATAACTTCTGCCCTCTTTGATCATATCTAAAAGTTTCACTTTTTCGCTGATGGTCGTCATCTTCTTCTTCCTCTTGGGCGCCCCGGAGGAAGCTATCGCAGGGGCACAGCGCTTAAGCGGCAGTGTAAGGGCTTAACTAATCAGAAAAGGTTATCGCTTAAACAAAAAAGTAATCACAAACACAACACTAAGATACAGTATGTGAGACAGTCAACAGCGTGGACGAGACTGGCGAGACACAACGAGGGAAGATGCTGGGTGAGGCCGCGACGATGCGCGGCCAATCAGCTCACGGGATAAATCCACTCGTGCTCTCATTGGTCGATGTCACGCCGGGAACCAATCACGCGCCTTGTATGAGTGTCCGCGGCATGTACAGTACAGTAGAGGCATGTACAAAGCCTCTGAGTCAGCTCATAGGGAAAACTTCTCTCTCATGCATCAACATGAAACAACGCGTCTTTCCGCAATATTATGGCTGTATTTTTTCATTGTGATTTTTTTATGTATTTTTTTTTTTTTTTGCAATTGCGAATTAGTTGAATTCATAATAACTTTTTAAAATACATTTGCCATTGCATTTTATGGGTACAGCTGGAAAATATTTTTTCGCTTTTTTGTTTTTTTCGGCCTGTCACTTTCCCTTCAAGCCCCATAATTTCCTACCAATATCCTGTAAAAAGAAAAAAAGAAATACCACAAATTTCCCACATTACTTAAAACCCAGGTGTCAAACTCAAGGACAGATCCGGCCCGGCACTTGATTTTATGTGGCCCGCGAAGGCAAATCACATGTGTTAACTTCCATGATTCTTGTTAATATCCGCACCGAAATTTCAGTCATATATAATAAATGATAATGTTGAGATACTGCAAGCATTTTTGGTTTCAGTCATAACGGCCCCCTGAGGGAAACCATAACTACAATATGGCCCGCGACAAAAATGAGTTTGACACCCCTGACTTCAAATAATACAACTCACAAGCACACATGCAAGAATTGTAAGGATTAGCATGTTACACTCATTCCCAGATTTTTATTTAATTTTTTGCGCGGTACTTAGATTTAAAGAAGTCTTGTTTGGGCTCTATCCTAAATCTGATCAGGCTTTTTGTTTCTTTTGGCGTCTCTGTGGAGAAAACAAAAACGTGTTCGATAGTCCTTGGTTACTACATTATGTAACATTACTTTGGCCTTCCAGTTGAATTGACTCACACACACCCGACACTCACGGTTTGATAATGATGCGCCTGCCATCAACCAACCAGAAATTTGAAATAAGCAGAAATGTTTAAAAACACATACATTCAACATGTAACATAAACACACATTGAGAGCAAAAATGAATGTATGACTGCAAAAAGTTAAATTTGCAAGTCGTGATGAATTATGGAAACTGAATGGCTTGTCCATCATGATGCTAGTGAGTACTAGCCCAAACGGAGCATCCTAATCGTCGCCCAACCTCGCTGCTTTCAACTGCTTGGAGGTGGAATACTTGTTGCATGGTATTTTGTGCCCCCCAAGCTACCTACGGGCTGCAGCTCACACGGCACGATGCCGAGCCGCAAAGGTTAACCTGCGCCTCTCGTCCGTTGTCAACGCAGCATGTCACTAATCATCCTCTCCATGTCAGCGAATAAACTACATTTTTAGATAAGTATTGTACAACGAAGGACAGAGGATAAGACGAGACAGACGGGAAACTATGCAAATCGCTAAGCTAATCGCATGACGCCGCAAAACACAAAATTCAGTGCCGTCAAAAGTATTGGACCCTTCTCAAATTTGTATATTTTTGCAGTTTCCCCACTGGCAGCCGCAGCCGATGTCGTCGCTATGAGCGTCGTGGTGATGAGGAGGTCGGTGACCCTTGACCCGGACTTGGTAGCCTTGGGGGCGGGTCCGATGGCTTTGTAGATAGATGCAGTGGTATTCCCAGATGCAGGGGTGTTACCCTCAGGGGTGGCTGCCGGTGGAAAGGAAGTGGAGGCAGGCACCTCGGGCGCCCTTCCATCATAGGTGGGCCTGCAAACAGTGGCAGGCAGGGGTGCATAAGAGGGGGTAAATCCGCTGCTGTTTCTCGGGGCGTGAGCATCGGAGGTCGAGGAGGGAAGGTAATCTCCTTCAGGTCCGTTCCCTTGCATCCGCAGGGTCGAACGTTGAACGACAGGCTGGGTGGTGAATCAACAGGAGAGGCAGGGGACCCTCACGCTGGGACCTCCACGGCAGGACCAGGGGAGCATGTCGTATTTTTCTCGGGGTCGATGGCTGCGGCTCCTGAGGACCTGCCTCCTTGGCGGGTGCTCCCGCTGAGAGCGGGTTCCATATCTTTTGAGAGTCCTCCATTTGGCTCTAGGTGCAGGAAGACAAAGATCACCTAGCACATATATATATTTTGTACACATACTGTCTTATGACAAACAGGAAAAGTGGGCAGTAGGTTTTGAGGGCTAAATCAGCAATTGCTTTGTTTTCATTAGTGACTAACTTGTTGTGTCGAGAACAATACTGTATATTGGCACCAAACCATGGAATACAAATTAGTTCTAGTGAGCAAGCATGCAGCTCCGTCATCATTCTCTATCCAATAATGGTATTGCATTGGGATGCGGTGTGTCTGTATTGTCAGGCCTTTATATATCTGATTACTTTGACTAGCCCGATGCAACCGGTTAGTTTCAACCCAAAAGACATGTACATGTAATACCATAGGATATTCAGGGGAGTTGACTGAAACCCGCCCCCCTGGTAGGTATGTGTCTGATATGTCAAAGGAAGTGGGTCCAAATGGGAGTTCATTTAACGCTAACTGTAGAGTTTCGTTTTGCATTCTCTTATTTTAATTTTTTTTTGTTTTCTTCTCGCTCGTCTATGCCGATACCGACACTTGGCTGTTGGATTTCGGTCATTCATTAGGCGTTGCTACATCCACATTTTCAAACAGCTGACTCTCATCCAATTCGTACAGGCGGGTGGGTCGTCTTGTTGACAATATTACCGTATTTTCACGACCATAAGGCGCACTTAAAAGTCTTACATTTTCTCCAAAATGGACGGGTGCCTTATGTGTGCACCGAGTTCCAAAATCTGTAAATGTTGTTGTGTGACTATAATGAGCGCTCCGCTTGACTGACTGGGAGCATTTCCTGCCGACACGCTGCTTATATAGAGGAAGGCGGAAGTGACTGAGGACAGCATGCGGAAGTAAAGGGGGAAGGGTGCGCGTGAAGGAGGACGCTAAAGACACGCCCCCAGTAGGTATATAGTTCCGGTATGTGCATCGGTTTGGCTAAGGACCCCCGAAAATGGCACCTACAAAGAGACATGTTTACGAAGCACAGTTTAAACTGCAAGCTATTAGCTACGCGGTAATCGAGCAGCCGCAAGAGAATTCAAGATCAACGAATCCATGTTTCGCAAGTGGAGGAAGCAGGAAAACGAGCTTCGCCAAGTCAAGAAGACGAAGCTGAGTTTCCGCGGGAACGAGGCGAGGTGGCCCGAGTTGGAAGATCAACTCGAGCAAAGGATTAACGAGCAAAGAACAGCCACCATTCGACTGAGGCCAATAACGCAGAAGAAATGAAAATTTAATGTTTTTCAAGGAGGTCCGTCTTGGTGCTTTTAATTAATTAATGTATTCATTAATGAGTTAATTAATTAACTAATTAATCTAATGGCAGTGCGTCTTTCCAATTTAATTTGTAATGACTATCTGCTTTTATTTTTGCCAATTTGGCCTTCAAAGTGCCATTTGCGCGCTCCACTGCGCTTTGTTATTGGGGGTGATAAACACAGCCATACTTTTGTTTAATCCCCAACATTTTCCTTGTTATTTGTGTAATTTTTGCCACAAATGCAGGTCCATTGTCTGAATTAATGATGCCTGGAAGTCCAAACCTGGGGAAGATTTGTCTGCACAGGAATTTGGCCGCTGAAGCCGTAGGCACAGCTTCTATCCATCTGCTGAATCTGTCAACCACTACCAGAATATACCTGTAGCCCCTGATTTGCTCAATGTCAATGTGGTCCATCATTAGATGCCTGAAAGGGCCATCCGGCCTTGGAATGTGACATATGGGCGCTGGAAGTGCTTTGCGCACAATATGTTGAGCACAGACCTGACATTCAAACAAGATTTATCAACCATATCTGCCAAGTGAGGTGCCCACCACACAGATGAGACACCTCAATACCTCCCCCCTGCGCAATGGTCCGAACCGTGCGGATCAACAACAGGAATCCTGACGAGCGCTGTCGACAACACAAAATGACCCTCGGGGCCACGCCACAGGTCCTTCTGTGGGCCGTCCTGGGTGGTTTTGTGGGCGCCTCGTTTAAGATACGTACTGTGCTGGTAGACGCCGGATTTACGCCGGGCGTCAATCAGTGAACATGAGGTAGTGAGAGGCTCACAATCCTCCAAAACTAGAATGGGAGTAATAGTTTGCCTGGAGGCGGCACATTTGGCGGCTTCATCAGCAACGTTGTTGCCACGAGCAACAAAACTGATGTCCTGGGCATTGAATGATGCCAAAAGCTGAGGGCAACTTGACAGCAACAAGTAACGAGCCCACGGCTTCCCCATGTACTACTGGGGTGCCATCTGCCCTTTGTTGCCAAATTTGACCATGGATGTGACACACACTACAAGCATGAGCAGAGTCAGTATAGACATTCAATCTCTTGCCAACAGCCAGCCAGCAAGCAACAGTCAATGCAATTATCTCAGCTAGCTGTGCTGAGCAAGGCTGAGGAATCTTTTCTGCTTGTACCTCAGGGTAAGTATTATCATCCTTGAATTGCACCACAGCATTTCCTGCATGATTTCCAGCTACAGTACGTCCCTGAAACAGGTGTCATCAAAAAAATATTTAAGGACCGCAATAATGGGCTGCTTGTGTTGGTCATCTCTCAGTTTTAAAAAGATCGCTCTGGAGAGGATGCAAACATGAGGCGTGTCTTCACCGGGCAAAACCATTCACGTAGCGGGATTAACTATATCGAAGCGCCCACTCCTACATACACATTACCTCATAGCCTGTTCGTCTGGCCTGAGTTAACACAAACCGCGGGCTTGTTAGTAGGGCATGAAGTTGGTGAGACATGTACAGGATTACTGGGTTCCCCATTGTGACTGAAGCAGCTTTCTGAAATGCGTACACGGCAGCGGCTAGGCCCTGGTAGCAGGGCGGTAGTCCTGCATCGACATCGTCAAGTTTGGTGCGATAATAAGCCAGAGGTTACTTCCCTATTGGTGTATCCTGCATCAACACCGCACAAGCATATCCTGATTTTTTTCTGCCACATTCAACAAGAAAGGTTTAGAATAGTCCGGGTTGCCAAGCACTGGGGCTGTTGTAGGTCTCATTTGAGAGATAAAAAAAACTTTGTTTAGCATAGGCATCCGACTGGAGGGTGGCAATATGCAAATGGGAATCATTACAGTAAAAAAGAGGTTAATCTTTTTTTAATGTGCGTTTATGTCACGAGTAGTTTCGGATTTATGATATTAAATGTACTTCTAAATTATAGGTTCATTTTCTCAAGTGAGATAGCAGCAGTGACATCCTAATTCCTTTCCGGTCCCTGTTATGACTGTCTTAGTATTGTAGATAACAGTGTTTTCCTCTCTAAACGTGTGCTCATTTGCCTACTCTTTTACTCTTCAAAGATGGCTAATCTCTGGTATAACGCAGTGTACTGTACCACCAATCACTTATTTTGGTAGTTTGCGACTTCACGATAGCTGAGCAACGAGCATGGTGTCTTTCTCCTGTCTTATCCTCCGCCTGTCCTTCGTGATTTGACACTTGTCGAAAACTGTAGTTTATTCGCTGTAATGGAGGAGACGATTTGTGGCTTATGCTGCGCTGACATCATATTTAGCCGTGTTTTAGCCGGATAATAGCGTGCAACAAAGCATTCCACCCCCAAACGGTGGAAAGCAGAGACGTTGGGCGACAATAGGGACGCTCTGTTTCGGCTAGCAGCCGGTAGCATGACGACGGAAAAGCCACACGGTTCCCATTGTTACAGTTAAAAGAAAAACGGGTGGCACGGTGAACGACTGGTTAGCACATCTGCTTCACAGTTCTGAGGATCCGGAGTCAAAGCCGACCTCGCCTGTGTGGAGTTTGCATGTTCTCCCCTTTGCCTGCATGGGTTTTCTCCGTGTACTCCGGTTTCACGCACATTCTAAAA
Organism: Phycodurus eques; assembly: GCF_024500275.1. NCBI lineage: Eukaryota > Metazoa > Chordata > Actinopteri > Syngnathiformes > Syngnathidae > Phycodurus > Phycodurus eques. The sequence goes on along the minus strand of NC_084544.1, from coordinate 15,732,050 downwards.
CCATGCATTGCAGGTTGATTGAAGACTCTAAATTGCCCGTGAGTGCAAATGTTTGTTTGATTATGTGCCCTGCGATTGGCTGGCGACCAGTTCAGCGCCTAAAGATAGCTGGGATAGGCTCCAGAACGTTACAGAGGACAAGCGGTTCGGAAAATGGATGGACGGGCAGTAAAAAAGACGTTAATCTTTGTTATTAATGTGTGTTTATGTTACTAGTAGTATGTTGAATGTATGTTATGTTATGTATTTGTGCTTATTTTTTTTTTTTTCATGAATGGTTGATTCATGGCACTATGTCATTATCAAACGGTGAGTGTAGGGTGTGTGTAATGAAGTGACCTCCCAGTCAATTCAGCCATGCTCTATAAGGCATTGCTTGATAATAGGAAATGATTCTTTCCTCTGATGTGAACACATTCAGCGCTCAATATTTGACATATTATGCACGAGACATTTTATTTATATATTTGATGTATTTTTCTGTGTTTGGTCCCAGGTGGGAGGAATGGCTATGGTGCCAAACTTTGCAATATTTTCAGTACCAAATTCTCTGTGGAAACTGCCTGCAAGGAGTACAGACACAGCTTCAAACAGGTAGGAAATTATCCTGCAAATACAAAAACGGTGATTTCAATGTTTCTGGATATTCAGCAAAACGTCTTATGGATAAGTGTTGCCTACATTGTTTCCATGTGCTGCACCCAGACTTGGCAGAACAACATGAGCAAGTCTTCAGAGCCCAAGATCAAGTTCTTCGATGGAGATGATTTCACCTGTGTGACTTTCCAGCCAGACCTGTCTAAGTTTAAGATGGAGAAACTGGATAAGGATACAGTTGCTCTTCTAACACGCAGAGCATATGATGTGGCCGGCTCTTGCAAAGGTGTCAAAGTCACGCTGAACGGGAAAAAATTACCTGTAAGTCATTAACATTCTGTTCTATTTCCTCTTACTTTTTCCAGTTTATAGAAGCTGCGGATGTGAAGGTTACTCATGAACAAGTTCTAAAAGTTTTTGTTACGTATGGTTGCAAAATATTGGAATCTTCACCTGTTTCATAAAAAACTTTGTTTAATGTCCCCATTCCATCCACATACAAATATTACTGTTAAATGTGCACAAATATACATCTCTGAATGAATGAAGTGATCAATCAAGTACTGCAGCCCCACCTCCCTGTATGAATACTACATCACTTTATCCATCCATCCATTTTCTTCCGCTTATCCGAGGTCGGGTCGCGGGGGCAGTAGCTTTAATAGGGAAGCCTTCCTTCTCCCCAGCCACTTCAATCAGCTCTTCCGGGGGGGTCCCGAGGCCAGCCGGGGTACATCGTCTCTCCAGGGTGTCCTGGGTCGTCCCCGGAACACTTCACCAGGGAGGCGTCCAGGAAGCATCCCAATCAGATGCCCGAGCTACCTCATCTGGCTCCTCTCAATGCGGAGGAGTAGCGGCTCGACTCTGAGCCCCTACCGGATGACCGAGCTTCTCACCCTATGTCTAAGGGAGAGCCCGCACACCCTGCGGAGGGAACTCATTTCGGCCGCTTTGTGTCTGGGATCTTATTCTTTCGGTCACGACCCACAACTCGTGACCATAGGTGAGGATAGGAACGTAGATCGACCGGGAAATAGAGAGCTTCGCCTTTCGGCTTAGCTCCTTCTTTACCACAACGGATCGATACAAAGTCCGCAACACTGCAGACGCTGCACCGATCCGCCTGTCGATCTCCCGTTCCATTCTTCCCTCACTCCACTTGGGGCAGGATTTCATCCCCGACCCGGACAGGGTATTCCACCGTTTTCCGATTGAGGACCATTGTCTCAGATTTGGAGGTGCTGATTTTCATCCCAACCGCTTCACACTCGGCTGCGAACCGCTCCAGTAAGAGTTGGAGATCACGAGTTGATGAAGCCAACAGAACCACATCGTCTCCAAAAAGCAGTGATGCCATACTGAGGCCACCAAACCGGACCCCTCAGCGCCTCGCCTGCGCCGAGAAATTCTGTCCATAAAAGTTATGAACAGAATCGGTGACTAAGGGCACCCTTGGCGGGGACCAAACAACCCGTATCAGGGAATTCGACACCGGATTTCGGCCACCGCCCAGCTCACATTGCACCCAACCCCTATGGCCCCTCCCACAGGTGGTGAGCCCATGGAAAGGGGGAACCACGTTACCCTTTCGGGCTGTGCCCGGGCGGGGCCCGTGGGTGCAGGCCCGGCCACCAGGCGCACGCCTTCGAGCCCCACCTCCAGGCCTGGCTCCAGAGGGGGGCCCTGGTGACCCGCGTCCGGGCAAGGGAAAATGAGATCCAATATTTGTCATCATCATAAGGGGTCTTTGAGCCGTACTTTGTCTGGTCCCTCACCTTGGACCTGTTTGTCATGGGTGACCCTGCCAGGGGCATAAAGCCCCAGACAAATTAGCTCGTAGGATCATTGGGGGACACAAACCCTTCCACCACGATAAGGTGACGGCTCAAGGAGGGTTCATTCATTTGTTTCAGACATTTTTTAAAACAACGCTATGAGTTTCTTCCCATGCTTCTATACTGTGTTGGTGACAACAATGTCGCTATTACACTGTAATTGCTATTGTAAAACATCTGCTCTCCCCGTTGGCTGTAATCAACCGTAAGCAGCTGGTGGCAATGAGTTATGGCATTACAATTGTAAACTATGAGTTTCTTCCCATGCTTTTATACTGTGTTGGTGACAACAATGCCGCTATTACACTGTAATTGCTATTGTAAAACATCTGCTCTCCCCGTTGGCTTTAATCAACCGTAAGCAGCTGGTGGCAATGAGTTATGGCATTACAATTGTAAAATGTCGGTAAGAACTAATATTAAACCGATGTACCTGTCTTCACTCTTTCAAGGTTAATGGCTTCCGCAGCTATGTGGATCTGTATGTGAAAGACAAACTGGATGAGACTGGTGTCGCCCTGAAGGTGCTGCATGAGACTGTAAATGACCGATGGGAAGTGTGCCTCGCAATGAGCGAGAAAGGATTCCAACAAATCAGCTTTGTCAACAGCATCGCCACCACCAAGGTGTGTATAGCAATACTGTATTAGCATCGAAAACCGATGATGCAAACATACAACCCTCGACAAAAATTCACTAACATAGCTGAGAAAAATGTAAGTGTAGCTTGTGGTACTTTGTAATCGAAAAAATATATACTTGCACAAGGCTCGAATTTAGCAGTCTTCCATAACTAAAGTCAAAATTCTATTTTTGTCCTCATGAAACACATTGAATAGCAAAACTCCGAATCACAGATTGCTTGCCGTGCTTGACGAATGCATGGACGTGACAACGCGATTACGTCATCACCGAAAAGGTGGAAGTGAAGTGAAGGTTGGTTGCTGGCGCGGGAATGGCAAAGCCGGAATGATAAGAAAAATGCAAGAGCAAAAGACCGGACATGTGACGTCACGTATGGTTGTAACTCGGCTTTACACGATCAGGATCTTTGGGGCCGATCACCGGTCAGCAAGTTTAAAAAAACGATAACCGATCACAAGATGGAGCAATATGTCTATTTACATGACTTGTTCATTTATTGTTTATACTTGTGTACTGTATACTGTATCCATCCATTTTCTGTACAGCTTATCCTCACAAGGGTTGCGAGGCGTGCTGGATGCCAGTCCGCCCCAGCTCAAATTCTTCTCTAGCATTTTAGACAAAAGTTAAAACACCAATGACCCCTAGGGGCCATTCAAGGATTGGCCACTGACATAAGTTTAGGTCAAATCAGCATGACAGAAATAACTAACTTGCTGTCATTAAATTACTTCATTGCAATTAAATTACTTTAATTAAATACTCTTAATGACATGCTTACTCTAACTTTCTCACAGACTGGCTATATGCACGGGTGTTGTCCAGAGTTTGAGTCCGTTTGACACCCCCCCTGCGTCGTTTGTACGCGGCATGTTCCTCCTCGTGTACATTCCTCACGTGCTCGATCAAATTTGTGTTGAAGCATTTAGATGATTGAGATAGCATTTGTTAAATTAAACGTCATTCAGTTCTTCAGTTGTGCACAGACTGCAAATAACTTACGTGTTGTTTGTCTGAGACGCCGCAAAATAGTCCCACACCGACGACGTGTTTTTTCACCGACAAGATTGAAAAAACTTTAGTGGCCGTCAGATAGTTACAGTACTGCGCAACATGACAAGTGACAAGGCTAAAAATAAACTAGCTTTTGGATTCATACGCGACGAAGACGCGGAGTTAAATGTCTCGGATCGGCGACTTATGACATGAAAGCCGATCAGCATAAAATGCGAATTATCGGCTGACACCGATAACGCCGATCAGGTCAATGTAAAGTCTAGTTGTAACACGGACCTTTCTCTCCGCCGAAGACGGCGATTATGACGGCTGAACCCCATATTACTCTACAGTGCAAAATTATTGTTTTGTAGTTTTGTTTGTGGCCTAAAATGCCTAGTATAGTACAGAATTATTGTAAATAAATATAAAAAAGCTTCAAAATGTTTGAAAGTTTTACATTTTATCCAAACATACCATGCCGTTGTGCTTGGTCATGACATTGTGGATGTTCAGTACTCATCTTAGATGACTTGCTTTCATGAGCCGCAAGGAATTAGTGTGCTTCCTAGTTCCAAACGGCTTGACGGGGGAAAAAACTACCAAAAATAGCATGTTCCAGACTCCAAAGACTTGTTTTGTATTCGTCAGAGCCATGGCGCACTCTCTACAGTAGACCAGTGATTCCCAACCAGTGTGCCGTGACACATTAGTGTGCCATGAGCGATCTTCAGGGGTGCTGTGGGAAATTTTAAAAATGTTTATTCAACTGCTCAAAAAATGATTCATTTACAAAAAATAATATACCTTTTTTCCTCTATTTATGCCAGTGAGGCCTAGTGACAGACAGAACAAATGAATGGTCTTCTATGAGATGGCACAAAGTACATACAGTCATTAATGTGGTTAGTGTTTGTGATACTGTGAGACGTTTATGCGGATTTCGTCCCAATTCATTGTGATGTAAAGTTGCTACGGTGACGTTTTAGCTCAATGTTGAACTTTTTTTTCGGTCATCGGCTCTTACCTTGGTTTGAAGACTATAGAAACGCTAAAAGCCATCAGTGCAAAAGTGCAACCAACCGTTTACCTTGTGAGCTGTCTCAATGTTAGCATAGACATTTTATTGTTTCACTCACCCAATTGACTGAGAGTTGACTTCACTGAAGCTTCACGCGTCGTAGGCTGAGGCTCGGAGTGCGTCAGACGCTACACATCGTGAAAGTCTCCTTTGCACAATATAATCTTATTCCAAATGTTGCACTGAGACGACTGGTCATTCATTTTAACAAAGGTAAGACACACTTTTGTTCGCCGCTGTCGTGGGGCACAAGCACGTCGTGCGCGTTCTCCTTCGTTGGTTTTTGTCCCTTCTTCGTCAGTTTGCGCCATTTCTTCGCGTCCGGAGGACTTGGCATCAAAAGTGGGAACCGAAATTTTAAGATTTTAACCATTACGGGAGAACCGGAACGTGAGCCCCGGTTCCAGTCGGTTCTCGAGTCTCGATGCCCAACCCTAACTATTATGGCATGGGCATCAACCCAGGTTTTGGTGCTTCTGGCAGTATGGGCAGGGGCCAGGTCCTGCTGGAAGATGAAATCTGCATCTCCATACAGATCCTCAGCAGAAAGACTCATGAAGTCCTCTAAAGCATTCTGGTGGACTGTTGCTGTGACATTGGATTTGAGAAAGATAGTATACCAACACCTTATCATTTCCATGATCTTACAATTTTGTGGAAAGGGTCTGTCGTGGGGCGGCACGGTGGCCGACTGGTTAGAGCGTCAGCCTCACAGTTCTGAGGTGCGGGGTTCAATCCCCGTCCCCGCCTGTGTGGAGTTTGCATGTTCTCCCCGTGCCTGCGTGGGTTTTCTCCGGGCACTCCGGTTTCCTCCCACATCCCAAAAACATGCATTATTTGGAGACTCTAAATTGCCCGTAGGCATGACTGTGAGTGCGAATGGTTGTTTGTTTGTATGTGCCCTGCGATTGGCTGGCAACCAGTTCAGGGTGTACCCCGCCTCCTGCCCGATGACAGCTGGGATAGGCTCCAGCACGCCCGCAACCCTAGTGAGGAGAAGCGGCTCAGAAAATGGATGGATGGATGGAGGGTCTGTCGTGGCGAGACCAATGTAAAGATCACTGCATCTGCATCACTGCAGATGCTGCACTGATCCGCATGTCGATCTCCCGTTCATTCTTCAACTGGAAAAGTGTCTGACTTACTGCCAGCAATGTGGACCAGACTCTGACACTGGTTTTAGAGGGACCGAACATCCTGTATCAGGGGGTTTGGTATACTGGTATACTGGTATTGGTATATATACCATACTCCAGAGCACTGCCCACAGGACTCCCCGAGGGACACGGTCAAACGCCTTCTCCAAGTCCACAAAAACACATGTAGACCTGTTGGGCGAATTCCCATGCACCCCTGAGGCCTCTCCACCGAGGAGCTTTTTAACTGCCTCAACCGTCCTGAGTCAAGGTCACTATACACAGTGTTGATGGTGCACTGCTTCCCCCTCCTGAGACGCCGGATGGTGGACCAGAATTTCCTCAAAGCCGTCCGGAAATCGTTCTTCATGGCCTCACCGAATTCCTCCCATGTCTGAGTTTTTGCTTCGGCGACAACCAAAGCTGCATTCCGCTTGGCTAGCCGGTAGCCATCAGCTGCCTCAGGAGTCCCACAGGCCAAAAGATTACTCCTTCTTCAGCCTGACGGCATCCTTCACCGCTGGTGTCCACCAACGGGTTCGGGGATTGCCGCCACGACAGGCACAGACCGCCTAATGTCCACAGCTCCGGTCGGCCGCCTCGGCAATGGAGGCGCGGAACATACTCCAGTCAGACTCAATGTCCCCCGTCCTCCCCCGAGACGTGGGTGAAGTTCTGCCGGAGGTGGGAGTTGAAACTCCTTCTGACGGGATTCTGCCATACGTTCCCAGCAGACCCTCACAATACGTTTGGGCCTGGCAGGTCAGACCGGCATATTCCTGCACCATCGGAGCCAACTCACCATCAGGTGGTGATCAATTGAGAGCTCCGCCCCTCTCTTCAACCGAGTGTCCAAGACATGCGGCCGCAAGTCCGATGACACGACCACAAAGTCCATCATCGAACTGCGGCCTACGGTGTCCTGGTGCCAAGTGCACGTGTGGACACCCTTATGTGTGAACATGGTGTTCGTTATGGACAATCCGTGGTGAGCGCAGAAGTCCGTTAACAGAACAACACTCTAGTTCTGATCGGGGGGGCGTTCCTCCCAATCAAGCCCTTCCAGGTCTCACTGTCATTGCCCATGTGAGCATTGAAGTCCCCCAGCGGGACGATGGATTCCCTTGCGGGAGCGCTCGCCAGCACCTCCTCCAAGTACTCCAAAAAGGGTGGGTACTCGGAACTGCTGTTTGGTGCATTGGCACAAAAAACAGTCAGGACCTGTCCCCCCACCCGAAGGCGGAGAGAGGCTACCCTCTTGTCCACCGGGGCGAACCCCAGTGTACAGTTGCCGACCCGGGGGGCAATAAGTATACCTACACCTACCCGGCGCCTCTCACCGTGGGCAACTCCAGAGTGCAAGAGAGTCCGACCCCTCTCGAGAGGACTGGTATCAGAGCCCAAGCCGTGTGTGGAGGCTAGCCTGACGATATTTAGTCAGAACTTCTCAACCTCACACACCAACTCAGGCTCCTTCTCTGCCAGAGAGGTGACATTCCACATCCCAAGAGCCAGCTTCTGTATCCGGGGATTGAATCGCCAACATCCCTGCCTTCGGCCACCGCCCAGCTCACACTGCACCCGACCCCTATGGCCCCTCCCTCAGGTGGTGAGCACATGGGAAGGGGGACCCACGGTACCCTTTTGGGCTGTGCCCATGGGTGCAGGCCCGGCCACCGGGCGTTCGCCTTCGACCCCCACCTCCAGGCCTGGCTCCAGAGGGACTCCGGTGACCCGCGTCTGGTTTATATATGTGCGTGTGTGTGTGTGTGTGCGTGAGTGTGTGTGTGTGTGTGTGTGTGTGTGTGTGTTTTATATATTATATATATATATATATATATATATATATATATATATATATATCTCGCAGGGGATCATGGGAGATGTGGTTAGCTACTCAGATGGGCTCACTTAATAGTGCCAGAAGAAACAAACACTGTTTGATACTCTTATGATCGATCCCCTGTGACGTCACAGAGGAAAATTTAACCAAATAACGCTTAACATCTTCATCATTAAAAGTGCTAAAAAACACAAACTCGCACATCATTATAAAATCCAATGCCTTATTTCGTAGTATTGATAAACTCGATTGATTGTATCCTTTTAAAAGGGATTTACATCGATATATTTACGTCCGGAAGGCGAACTTGCCGAGCATCCAGTCGTAGGAATAGAAATCAATCGTAGGAATATAAATCGATCCTTCAATATAATGAATAAATCGTTACAACACTAGCACCCACTGTACAAAATATACTTCAAAAGAGATGCAAGTGTTTCTGAAGGCAAATAAATAGAATCATCTTTCATGACCGTGTCAGTTACTTCATCTCAAACCTGTTTAGTCTTTCTGATTTCAAAACTGAAAACAAATTCCCCACCAAAAGTAGAAATTGATGATGGGCACAGTTAAGGGTCAAGTAATGTGTACATAGAAAGCCAGATAGAATGTGCTTATGATCAGGATGCCCTTGACTTCAAACTTTCATTCAAGTATTGAAAATGTTTCTAGTGTATATTTATGTTGCTTGGTCCAAACACCCTTAAAGCTCTCAAAAGTATATTTTCATGAAAACCCTTAAAGTTGAAGTGCGTTATTTCAATGCTGTGGCGTATCGTAACAAAATGTTACAAAGTGCAACTGTCTAACTTAATACCTAACTGTAACGTTTACATACAATTTTGCATTCGAGCTGCCACTCACTTTAGTCCTCCTGAACATTTATGCCTCCTACCCCTTTATTATTTCGCAGATTGAAGGTTTTTGTAACTCTTAAGTGTTTTGTTCCAGGGAGGTAGACACGTTGACTATGTGGTGGATCAGATCGTGTCCAAACTTATTGAAGTGGTGAAGAAAAAAAACAAGGCAGGAGTGTCTGTCAAACCTTTTCAGGTGGAGTAATGCATGATTTTAACATGACCATTTTAAAATTCTATTTCTCTCACGTTACTGACCCGAAAGGACATATCTTCGTCTCCTTAATACTGCAGGTTAAGAACCACATTTGGGTTTTTGTGAATGCACTGATTGAGAATCCCAGCTTTGACTCCCAGACAAAAGAAAACATGACCCTACAGACAAAAAGCTTCGGTTCCAAATGCCTTCTGTCGGACAAGTTTATCAAGGCTGTAAGTGCAGTTATGAATTGCTTTCAGCTTCCTACGTAATTGCAGGTGCCAAAAAAAAACCAAAAAAAAACACTGTTGAGTTGATATTTTGTCTTTGTCATCCACAGGCAACAAATTGTGGGATTGTTGAGAGTATACTCAACTGGGTGAAGTTTAAAGCACAGACACAGTTGAATAAAAAGTGCTCATCTGTGAAGCACAGCAAGATAAAGGGCATCCCCAAGTTAGATGATGCCAATGATGCTGGTGGGTTTTCACTGCAGAATTATTTCATGTGTGGAATTGTTCCTTTTATAGGTGGAGTTTGCGGTTTTCAAACTATTAGGAAGATTCATTCCACCTCGAGCCTTATATAAAGAGAGTATGGCCAACTGGGTTTGAGACTGTTTGCTTTGCGATTGGTCAAAAGCCCCTCATGTGACTACAGGACGCTTTGGAACCGACATCTGCGTGTCTCATTAGAAAGCAGTACACTATCGCTTGGTAGCACGCACATGACGGGATGACGGGAGGCCTGGAAACCCAACAACTGCATTTTGTACGAGGTAAGATTTAGCAAGTTGGAGGTGACAAGTGCGTGTACTGACGGACCATATACGTAGCAGGGGCGGCAAATTGGTGCATGTTTCGTTCAAAATTCTAGAACACGCCTATTTTGTAATTGTTTTTTTTTTTTTTAAATTGAAAGTCAAGTCGTTCAAGTCCAATGAATAAACACACAGTTATGGGAACTTTGACAACAGAGTTGGGAAGAACTTTGAAGAATATTTGATTTTCATTTTAGAGCTAATGCTCTGTGTTCAGCTGTTATATTTGCCCAAGTTGGCTACTTTAATCAGTCAGGGGGCTAATGAGAATGCTTTTTTGTTTGTAGGTTGAGTCCACGATTTCTTTTGTAACTTGAATAGTTTCGTTGTTCTGTGCTTTTCAATTTGAAAAAAAGCTGGAAAAATGGATTTGTTCTCAAACCTTTGACCAGTAGTGTATGTCATTGCAATTAGTATTACGATTAATGCTTCATTTGAAAACATTGGCAAAATTCCTTAACCCATGCAATCCTGTACAATGCAGGCTTTAATGTCCTGTCTAGCTTTTTCAAATATTTTTTTGAAGGATCATTTTGATGACACGCAACATGTTTGGTGCAGAGCTGATGGCCTGAGGAAATTGATCCCGAATGTTGTGCCAACACTGTTCGCGTCCACGCCACTTAAAAACCGTGCGGCCTCGGAGACGTCTTGAGAAGCAGAGATCGCAGTCGTCGTCTCATCTGTCAAAGAGGATACGTATGGAACATTTGTATTTTCTTTTTTTCACTGGCAAAAAAAAAAAAAGGGCGATCAACAAAACAACGCTCTTCCCATTCAAAGTACATCTAAGTACTAACACTGCAATTTAATTTTTATATGGAAGCATCTGCTCCTGGATTGGCCCGCCTGTCAAATATTAAAAGTCAATGTGGCCCCTGAGCCAACACCTTTGCCCATCCCTGTTCTAGTACAAATATTTGGCAATCCCTTATCCCTTAGGATTATGGGAAAGAATTATGCAGTAGTATGATACTTTTTTATTACTTTTCATAATTTTGGTGTTGTACATGAGTATTTGACGAGTTGTTTGTTTACGTAAGTGTATTTTCAATTTCAATTTTTGTCATTTTGTGTGCAGATGACAAGCCAGAGGACCAACTTGTGCCCAGTGGCTTTTCTGCAGAGAAGTGCAATGAGAGATTGAAAGTTCTTGGCCAAGGAAAGAAGGGAGGAAATGAACTTGAAAGGAAAAAAAAAGGATAGAGGTGAACGTTTCGAAGGTGTTCAACAACGATCAGCTTGACAAACTCAATCAGGCAAGTCAGCGAGGAAAGAAATGGACTGCTGACACAAACCTTTCGGCAGCCGTGCGGTAAGTTCAGCACTGCGGTACCTGGTTGAATGTGAAGCACATGATGACTCACTACTCACCACGGACTGGCGCATAAACTTCATGGTCGGACAACGTCGAGTAGACACCCCATGGCGGCACTCAGCAAGTGGAATCAACAATCCTACGAAACCGTCTGCAATCGACCGTATATGACCATCAGAAAACAGGGCCGCTGGAAGCCAGTCCAGACAGGAGTGGTCCTCCCAACGTCAACAATCATTACCCTTCAATCTGAGCTTCTCACCACAGGTCGCGTGTATTTCTTAACATCAAGGTTCACCCAAGACTGCCTCGAAAACCTCTTTGGATGCACCCGAATGAAGGATCCTGTCCCGACAGCTCTTGATTTTAGACGGGCACTGAAGATTTGAGAAATGCCCCTCAAAAAGCAGTTACCAGGAGGAAGACCGCACTTTCCTTGCTGAATTTCTTCATCAGGATCCCATGTTCAGAGAGTCACGACAGCATTTCACCTGTTAGTCCCGTCATTGATGAGGATCCAGAGAACAACAGCCTACACAATGTCATAGTCAAGAAAATGAAGAATGCGTGTTCAAACTGTATCGAATCAGTATGGGTTGAAATCCAAAATCACAACTCGCTCACGAGTTAACATCACCAAAAAGAAATGGAAGGATGGTTGCAGGATCTGCTGTTCGGAGGAATGCATGAAGCTGTTTTGACAGGGCTCAATTCCTCTTCAGGTCATCTCAAATTAAGTTGGGAAGGGAAAAATGTGTTTACATCAAGACTCGCCGAGCAAGCAGAAGCTCTCACAAGGGACATTGACCTGCCTTGCTGTCACGGAATTAAGAACATTCCCCTTGCAAAATTCCTCACAGCAAGATTGCACTTGAGGGGAAGAAGCAAGCAAAGATACGCAAAGGACAAACTCACACAATCCAAGTCAACTGGTGAACTTGGCAGCAAGAGCATGCCTGTAAAAAAAAAAAAAAAAATAGTTGTGCAAATAAATTGTATGTATTTTTGAAAACATTGAATAAATTGTTGTGAAGCAATACTTTTTTTTCGGATGTCACAAAGTAATCACAATTATTCTATTTGTGAGGGTTGCTGTAAATGGTTGGAGAAAATTGATATTCTAAAATGTTCAATACAAAACTACACATCCTATTAATATCCTTGATTAACTAATAATGGCAGTATTTAGAAATTGTGGGTTTTCTCACACACCTCCCACATCCCCAAAACATGCATGCTCGGTTGATTGAAGACTCAAAATTGGCCGTAGGTGTGAATGTGAGTGCGACTGGTCGTTTGTTTCTATGGGCCCTGCGATTGGCTGGCGACCGGTTCAGCGTGTAGCCCACCTCTCGCAAAGAGTTAGCTGCGATAGGCTCTGGCAAAATAAGCGGTACGGAAATTGGATGGAGGGATCACACCGCAACATTCTTGTACACGTGGCGCTTATCACTTAATAAAAAGTCTGTACGCTTGGACACCTCAAATGAAGACATTATTCTCAAATTTGTACACAAGGGGAAGCTATTTCAACCAACATGGCACCTGTCGCTGAGTTGGCCATACTCTCTTGATATCGGAATCTGACTGAACTAACAACTTAACAACTAATCATAGTAAGTGGTAGTTCAGCAATGCAGACATTGACGAGTCTTGTCTTTTTCGTACCCGTATTCAAGGGGGCAAACACTCCTCAGAATGCACTCTCATCCTCACTGAGGGCGATTCAGCAAAATCTCTTGCTGTGTCTGGACTCGGCGTGATCGGGCGCGATCGCTATGGTGTATTCCCGCTGAGAGGAAAGATCCTAAATGTACGCGAAGCAACCCACAAACAGGTATGCATTGGATTGAATCGAATTCACCTTCAATTACTGTATGTTTGTACATGATAGCACTTAGTCGTGATGAGCAGACCATTGCATGGTGGGAAAAAGTGTCAATGTCGGAAGTGGAATTGCAAAAAGGAAAACAATTTCCCCTATTCCAAACAACTTCATGAGTTTACTACAGTGGACCCCCGCATATTCGCGGTTCAGCATTCGCGAATTCACCTATTCACTGACTTCATTTTATTTTGACCTATCACCCATTATTTTCGGAAACACCCGCTTATTCGCTTTTAAAAAAAACAAAACATTTTTTACCCAATTTTCTGCTTATTTTTTTTATTTTTTTATTTTTTTTTTTGCACGGTAATCATGGGAGCGCATCAATTGGAGATTTTCGTTATGCGCAGTCAGGCTCGTCTCTTTTCCCCACAAATAGCGGGGGTCCACTGTATTTACAAAATCCGAGAAAAAGCGGCACCAATATTGTATTTGTTATTTTCATGGACTAATGTGATGAGTCTGTTTTCATGATTTGCTCTTCGTTATTTACTGGAATAAATTGCTTCATAAACATTTAGTATTTACAACCTATTGTTTGCTGTTGCTTTACCAACAGATCATGGAAAACGCTGAAATCAATAACATCATCAAAATCGTTGGGCTCCAATACAAGAAGAGTTACGAAGACCCAGAGTCCCTGAGGAGTCTGCGCTACGGCAAGATCATGATCATGACAGATCAGGTGGCCTACCGAATGGATGCACTCTCTGCCGGTTCCGTTTCTAGTATTCCATTCACTTATATAGTTGTAGTTTTCCTGTTTCTTTTCTATCTTAGGATCAAGATGGGTCCCATATAAAAGGTCTGCTCATCAACTTCTTTCATCACAACTGGCCATCCTTGTTGAAACACACATTCCTGGAGGAATTTATCACACCCATTGTCAAAGTAAGGCACATACTGGTAATATGTTTCATTGTTGTCTTAGGGACACTGGAGAACTATGTAATTCTATTCTACATTGGTACACGCTAATATTACAACGCACTCTTGTGAACACTACTGTAGGACACTGTATTGAATGGATATTCATATTCAGGCCAAAGTAAGACCAAATCCCACGCAAATGTTAAAATCGCAGGCCGAAAGTCACAGGTAAACCAGGGGACTAAATAATAATAAAACAAATCAGTACAGTATAGAAAGATTTCTCGACTGACATTTCGAGACACTTTTCCTCGGACGTTAAGCGAAGACATTTTGGAGCTATTCAGTTGGACAAGTATCCTTGAGATGTATCCTTCTTTCTTTGTTTTTATTTTCATTTTTTTACACCACTTGTATGATGTGGCAGCGATGGGAGTAAGTATCATATGTCTGAAAGTCTCAGGCAAGTCCCAAGTCACTGCGGTGGAAAAAGATCAAGCAAATCAAGTCGAGTCGCCACTAAATTTCAAGCAAGTCCAGTCAAGTCATTTCTTGGAAGTCATACAGTCTTGCTCCAGTCACAACGTATATTGGAGTGGTAATCATTTTTTCCCCCACAAATCATAACACTTAAAAAAAGTATGACAACAACTGAGATTATCATTGATTGAATTTATTGCACTGACTTGTTTTGATCTGTATTTCAAACTCAATTGATCTTGCTTCGTTTCTGAACAAACAGTGCTGTGTACCTTGTGATGACAGCCTCGTCACTCCTACGGTTCGAAACGAGAACACCATTAAGCAACGACCAAGACTGTTTTCTGTTGGTCCAATATACGGTAATTAGATGTGTACCTAATGGGCTGATGGCGCATGAAAGCGATTCATAATTAAGGGACTAATACATGACATAAAAATACATGACAATCCTTCCAAAAAAAGTAATGTGAACAAAATGTGCATTCCTCCTGAGTCCTCTAAGCACTGACTGGACAATTGACAGTTGTCGTTAGATTGAAGGTTATGCTTCGTAAAGCGGTTGTCTAAATTTGAAAAACAGTTTTACCACAGACGACACAACAGATGACATTTTAATGGTCAAACTTGAATCAACACGTTCATTCGTATAAAAATTATATTCACGCATCCCTTTGTACTGTACATACTAATACTGGAACGCACTTTTGTCAACATTTTCGATCGTAATGCAAAGTGATCCCGTACTAGTAGACCCACAAACCATCTGGCACCTTTCGTCATGCCTGCAAACGTCACGCAAACGTTTGTCGCGACGGATTCAATGTCGTTCTTTAAAGGTCAGATGACAAAGATGTTATGGGGTCAGTTCAAATTGATATTTGCATTGTTTATATGTTATGTAATAAATGCACGTACCTTCGAGCAAGTTTTCAACCATCCATCCATCCATCCATTTTCAACACCGCTTAGGGTCGCGGGACGCCGGAGCCGAGCCCAGCTGACTTCGGGCGAAAGGCGGACTACACCCTGAACTGGTCGCCAGTCAGTCGCAGGGCACATATAGACACGGACAACCATTCGCACTCACATTCACACCGTCACTGAGTGGGAACTGAACCCACGCTGCCTGCACCAAAGTCAGGCGAGTGTACCGCTACACCATCAGCGACTAGTTTTCAACCATAGTTGAGCTAAAAAATGAGGTTTTTATGACGCATATTGAGTCCTCCCCGAACATACGGGAAGCTCGAGACACCGGGGTGTGGTTACTCTATCCACCGCAAGGGCTACCAGAAGTGACGTTGCAATCGCCAAACACGGCGCGCTACGCTCTATACGCAATGGCGAGCAACGTGTTG
Source organism: Phycodurus eques (assembly GCF_024500275.1). Classification (NCBI taxonomy): domain Eukaryota; kingdom Metazoa; phylum Chordata; class Actinopteri; order Syngnathiformes; family Syngnathidae; genus Phycodurus; species Phycodurus eques. Next base: position 15,716,124 of record NC_084544.1, on the reverse strand, counting down.
GAATATGTGGAAGAGGATTTCAACATACGGGAGCACCCGACTGAACTAGGCATGGTCGAAGCGTACATGTCCGAGCCGATCAGACAGTGACGACGACGAGCGGCCAAGTCGAAAGTTGCGCAACAGAAAAAGAAAGTATTATATGTTCATATATGTTGCAGTGACACGGCACAAGCTTTTACATAGTATGCAGTATTCCTATACACTGTGTGCCCCTCGCTCGAGTTGCATTATAACACGCCGCACACAAAGTCTTTGCTGTGTGTCTGTTGGCTTGTCATATAGGCAAAGGTACAGACGACTGTACTGAAAAGTACTGCGTGGGTCTTTTTTCCCCTACTCCCCAGTGCATAGTAACCATAATAGAGTCGTAGGTATATACAAGGAAATGCTCATCTCTTGTCTGCATCGTGGCGGCTGCGATATTTAGTTTTCTTGCTGGCGGTGGAGGTCCCGATGGCCGTAGGAAAAATAGTTGGCGCCGCAGGTGGTTTCAGCCTCTGCCTAACTACGCCTGTGTATCCAATGCTTTCTCAAAACACATGAATTAAGGGGAAAATACTGTTTCCGGGCCCTGTGTGAAGAAATAATTTGAGCCCCTTGTGAAATCATGAATTCATTGTGGCTAATCACAGTTTTTGGTTAATTTTCACTGATCACTCCCAAGCCTGAGTACATTCAGACCTCTTCAATCAAGAAACCAGCTAAACAGAATCTTTCCCGATAAAGTTCACTCAGACAAAAGCTGCAAGAAAATGACAAGATCCAAAGAAATTCCAGAACAGTCTAAAAATAAATTGACATCTGAGGAAGCGACTGCAGACCCCGTTCCTGCTCTTCGTTAGATGCGACAGGCTCCCCTTCCTGCTCCTCGGCAGCTGCGGCAGTCTCCCGTCCCGGCTCCTCAGGAGCTGCGCCTGCCTCCCGACCTCGCTCCAGCGGCGCTCGTCCAGCGGCCGCCACCAGACCCTATTGCCTGGCCCTTGCATTACCATTGGGTTCAGCACCGTGGCCGTCCACCTGAGTGGCCCTGTACAGACCCTTGTGCTTGGCGTCCTGGCCGACCTCCTGAACTGCCCAGCCAAGCGCCTCACCTTGGGTGGCCTGGACGGCCACCAGACTGAGCCTGAGGGGGAACCGTAGGAAGAGCCATTATCCTCACATGGAGAAAACATGGAACACTGGTGAAACCTTCCCACGGGTGGCCGGCCTACAAAGATTATCTCAAGGGAACAGCAATGACAAAGGAACTGCAGGCCTCCCTTACCTCAGTTAAGGTCAGTGTTCACGACACAACAATAAAGAAGACACTGAGCAAAAATGGCATCTATCGCACAGTTCCAAGGCGAAAACCCCCCACAAAAAGGAAAAAGGCTTGTCTTACTTTTCCAAAAAAACATCTGAATGATTCCCAAGACTTTTTGGAAGAATATATGGACGGACGAAATGAAAGTTGTGCTTTTTGGAAAGTGTGTGTCTCGTTAAATCTGGCGTAAATGTAGCACAGCGTTTCAGAAAAAGAACATCACACCCATAGTCAAACATGGTGGTGGTAGTGTGATGGTCTTGGGCTGCTTTTTTCCTTCAGGGCCTAGACAACGTGCTGTGATAAATGGAACCATGAATTCTACTCTTTAACAGAAAATCCTGAACCTCAAGCTGAAGCGCACTTGGGTTCTGCAGCAGGGTAACGATCCAAAACACACCAGCTAGTCAGCTTCTGAATGGATTAAAAAACACAATGAAGGTTTTGGAGTGGCCTTGTCAAAGTCCAGACTTGAATCAGATTGAAATGCAGTGACCTTACACCGTTCCTGCTCGAAAACCCTCCAAGGAAGAGTGGGCCAAAATATCTCCACAGAGATGTGAAAGATTCATTGCCAGTTATAGAAAACACTTGTTTTCAATTGTTGTTGTTGAGGATGGTCCAACCAGTTGTTAGATCTAGGGCCAGGTAACTTTGAATAATTTATTTTCCTTTATAAATGAAATGACCATTTAACAACTGAAATTTAAGTTCTCTTGTGGTGTATTTGTTTGATGATCTTAAACATTAAAGTAGGGAAACTATGCAAAAATATTAATATTTGAGAAGGGGGCCAATGCTTTTTCATGGCACTGTATATATGTGGGGCCACATGTAAAATCATCATTTAGGCCCACTAAAATGGGATTGGCTTTGGGCATATGTATGGAATGCATTTAGCAGCTAACCAAACTAGTTGGAAACTGCAGATGAATAGAGAAGTAAACCAGACTGACCTGAACTCAAAATATCGAACAGAACTGTTTACTTTTGTGCAGATTGTAGACATTTATTCTTTCCGATTGGTCCTGATTTAGTGCAGTGCTGGCTTCATATTAATTTCAGCAGGTGCTCTTCAATCTCCTTCAATCACTGCTTGCAGCTCTCGTTTCACCTGTGTTAAAAGGAAACACCACCTTGATAAAATAACATTTCAATCAATCAAATTTTATACAGGGCTTTTCATGCATAAAATGCAACTGAAAGCTTTACATTCATAAAAAATATGAATGAAAAATCCATCCCGCCCGCGCTTGTCCACAAGACTTCAGACAATCAGGTGAGTTAGTCAGTCAGCTGTGGTCGGTGATTATGCAGCTCTGCAATGCGTTGCTGGTTGGCTCTTGCAACACAGCTTCACGCGAATTTTTCGCGAGTTCAAATCCTTTCAACACGAGCGAAAAGGCGAGGCAAATATTCAGGTGTTTGCTCCGCCATCGCTCGCATCATGCATTTGCAATTGTGTGGCACGAATAGTTCAATGTCTGGTGTTTCGCTTGTTCGCCTTATTCACATCACGCTACACGTCTTTCCTGTCGCCTGATGCCATTTTGCGCCAACTCGCACCGTTTGCATTGACTTTAAATGTAATCACGGCGTGTGAAATGTCCAATTCGCATGCGCTGTGAACGCAGCATTAGACGTGGTCCCACCAGGTGAAAGTTTAGACAGACTTTCAGGGCTCTATTTTCGTGCTCGCTTGGCGTAAATGGGCTAGACCCGTTTTTGGTCATTTCGTGGACAAGTGTACCCCCACCGGATTTAAAACGAAACGGCTGCGCTGGTGTGGGCGTCACCACAGCCAACTTCAGTCCTGTCCAATCAAAGCGGGTGCCTTCCTCCCCTCTTATTGATTTTATGTGAGATGATTTTAAAACAAAAATCAAAATCAACTTTACTGGCCAAGTATGTTACAAGACACCCAAGGAATTTGTCTCTGGTAGTCGGAGCCACTCTAGTATGACAACAAACAGCTACAATGAGAAAAGATACATTTAGAACATAAACACAAGTATGGAGAGTCATTGAGCAATGAAAGTGTACCACTAGTGTGGTGATGCTGATATAATGACATTGGGCAAATGATGCAGTCCTCAAGCAATTTAGAGCAATTTTAAGTGACTAATAGTGCGATGATCTAGTACAGTGACGGTTGTGCAGAGTTCTCAAACACATAAGTAGCCAGTAGTAATCAAAAACAGTCTGCAAATACTGATAAACACACTGATAAAACAGTGAGTGCACGAATCATGTAGAAGTGTCCAACGGAGGTGGAAAATCGGCAGCATGTTTCAATGAAATGGTAAGTCAATTGTTGAAGACGTTGATGGCAAGAGGGAAGAAGCTGTTGGAATGTCTGCTGGTTTTAGGTTTTAGGATGTGAAGGGTCCAAGAGGATTTTGCATGCCCCTGTCTTAGTTCTGGCACTGTTACTTACTGCCATTGATAGCTGTTGAATTCAAATATTCATGTTAACATGGAGGACTGGCAGCAAATGAGTGCAAGTCCTCAAGATTGGGTAGGTGGGTAATTTTTTCGGCAGTCCTGACTGCCCGTTGCAGTCTGTCTTTCTATGTGGCAGCACCAAACCAGACTGGATAAGTGCAGAACCGATTCAATTACTGCCGTGGAGAACTGCCTCAACAGCTCTTGTTGTAGGCCGTGTTTCTTCTTTTCTGCTGGGCCTTTTTGAGGTTGATATTGCTATGCCGCTTCAGCGAGGAGTTCGGGGATGATGGTGTTGAACGCATAGCTGAAGTCCACGAACAGGATCCTCGCATAAGTCCCTGTGCCGTTGAGGTGTTCCAGGATAAAGCACAATCCTGTGTTGATTGCGTCAACATAGGATTGCATTTTTTTTCCTGTTCGGCTGTTAGGTCAAGCAAAAAGGAAGATCTGTATCTCTTTTATGCCGGAACAGTTTTATTGTGTCACAGTGGACATTTTAAGATGCTACTGTGGTTTATTTGTATTCTGATGGGTATTTGAGAATTACAGTTGTTCAATCAAATACAGGACAAACTTTTTAGAGGTGGAGTGACAGAAAAACAAAGTAGAGAGACTGAAAAGGTAGCTAAATAATATAGGAAAAGAAGACAACAAAAGACAAAGCACTAGCTGTAAAACTAGATGAGGAAAGTAAAGCATTGTATAACGTACAATGACACAGTGGATTCAAGTGTTGAATGGGTCAGTAGTGCGACACGCGGTGAGGGAAGGACAGGACAATATTGGAGAGGAAGGAAAGCATGCAGGACAAGGGTCGTGGACCCGGCTGTACAACTGAAGTGTGGTGGGTTTGACGATGTAAATTTATAAACCTGTGTAGGACCAGTGTGAGTGTAAGTGAGAAATTCGCATAGTTTGAAGTTATGTCGCAATGAGTAAATAAGTCTGACGGGGTGTGTGTCTGCAGACACATGCAAGTGAATTGACACTGTTTCGCATGTATAATCACTGTCAGAAGTGTTCTGTAATTGCTGTGCCTGCACTGCAGGGGCTGAGCGCCCCAAGCCACCCAATTGAGAGGCGGGATCGTGCCCAGGAGTCCACCTGAGAGTGGCCCGGTGGACAGGACACCTCCCATACTGAGGGATCTAGGGTGGTCCGCCGTCCCCACGGACAGTCACTGAGCAATAAAAGGTTGCAAGTAAACTGGTAATGCCGGTACAATTTATTTATTTATTTGACAATTGTGCAAAAAGATGCAGTCCTCTTGCAATTAGAGCAGTTTGTAATGACTAATAGAACAATAGACCGGTGCAATGACCTTTGTGCAAAGGGCACCGAGACTTCAATAAATGTATGCAGGTTAAAGTGACTTGTAGTGAAATAATCTGGGACAATGTCGATTGTGCAAATGTTGCAGATGCTACTAAGGCAGGCGGTGGTTCCTCAGAAGCCACAGGAAGTACATCCTCTGCTGGGCTTTTTTCAGGACGGAGTTGATGTTGGTGGCCCACTTCAGGTCCTGAGAGACTGTAATTCCCAGGAACTTGAAGGTCTCAACGGTTGACACAGGGCAGTGTGAGGGCCAGCCGTGGCGAAGAATGTTTCCTGAAGTCCACAATCATCTCTACAGTCTTGAGCGTGTTCAGCTCCAGATTGTGTTGGCCGCACCGCAGCTCCGGTCGATATGCAGACTCGTCACCGTCTTTGATGAGGACGATGACTGTGGTGTCGTCTGCAAACTTCAGAAGTTTGACAGCCGGGTGCGTTGAGGTGCAGTCGTTTGTGTAGAGAGAGAAGAGTAGTGGAGAGAGGACACAACCTTGGGGCGCCCCAGTGCTGGGGCGGGTATGAATAAAGCAAACTCCCACAGCGAGTATAATGACTTACAGTTAAAAAACAGTAACTTCAAGTCCGGGCTGCATTGTGTATTGAACTCCGTGACGTCAGTACACCATTTTTCGTTGATATGGAAGCATATTTCACCACGTTTTGTTTTCCCCGATAGCTCCATGTCGCAGTCCGCTCGGTGCGGTTGGAAGCTGGACCCCAGTACGGCGCTGTCGGGGATTCGTTCACATAATAATGCTGATGATAATAATAATAATGTGTTCAATGAATCGATTTCTACAATGATTAAGTGGGTTGGATGCCCACTTTGGAAATAAATCCAATGTCCAAAGAGCTTGCGTTTTTGTCTGCCTGATTCACAAAAATTGCATTAGATCCTCCATGTCAAAAGTTAGACATGGAATAGGCGGAACTTTAGATGGACTTTATGACACCAAAATCCCACTCCGCCGAGCTCATCTTCAAGGGCACACACTCTTGCTTCACTGACACACCCAGGTTGGCTTAGGAAGTCTAAAATCGAGTTGTGCCACTCTTTCCACTGAAACGCAGCAGCGCTGTTTACGAAAGTAGAGCCCTCGGTCAAGACAATATCACATGCGCTGGGCGGATGTCAAAGGACGCCCTCGTTGTGTCGGGACATCCATCTGGGCGCAGGCTGGTTTGCCAAATTGGCAAAAGCCAGCGAGGCTTGCGCTTGCACGGAAATAAAGATACGCCACCATATGCGCTCTGACACGCGTAGACTACAAAAATATTTTTATTATAATTCAAACTCTTTTTTAATTGACTAGGTATGAAGCATTTTTGCAAAGCTTAACTCATAAACGCACTACTTTACCAACTGACACATCGGATATCTTGAAAAATCGAAAGATTCTGTTTTTGACAAAAAAGCTCTATTTTTTTGATAATAAAAAGGTCGATTGTTACGTTTCCTGACGACTGGGTTGTATTTTCTCCAGGTCAGCAAGAACAAGCAAGAGCTGGCCTTTTACAGCATTCCAGAGTTTGGCGAGTGGAAGAAACAGACAGAAAACTATAAAACCTGGCATGTAAAGTACTACAAAGGTTTGTCATGGTTAAATTGATGTATTGATGATTATTATTTCCTTGTCAACATAATAAATGTATTTTATAGGTTTGGGTACAAGTACAAGCAAAGAGGCAAAAGAATATTTTGCTGAAATGGAGAGGCATCGCATCATATTTAAATACAATGGTGCTGAGGATGATGCTGCCATCACTTTGGTGAGTTCAAGCTATTCCCTTTTCTCGAGTAACTGGATTTAAAAAATAAAAATAAATAGCTGGCACGCAAGCGGAATGTGTTCACTCTCAGGTGGATAGGAGTTAGCGGTTAGCACTCCCAGTCACTCTGTCACTCAAAAACCAACATACAAAACAGTGAAAGGTTGCCAAGCCTTTTTAAAATTATTATTTCATTTTCTTTGCACAAAATAGTTTTACAAAGCAATTTAGAACTGGGATCCTTATCGTTATTACATAAACATGTCCTATTTCATTATTTAGAAGAAAAAAATGTAACATTTAGCAATTAATTATTGAAATAAACAAAACATTGTGAAATGTATATGGAGCCCAGGTCTTGCGTAGTTGTATTTTTTAATGGCAGAACTTTATTACCGAGATTACTGGGCCTGAGTTCATGTTCACAGAGTTCACAGATCCCTCTAAACCAGGGGTGCCAAACTAATTTTTGTTGCGGGGCCACATCATATTTATGGCTTCCCTCTGAGGGCCATTATGCCTGTGAACCTATATAAATATATAATCAACTCATATTATTACAAATCCAATTCCAATGAAGTTGGGGACATTGTGTTAAAACATAAATAAAAGCAGAATACAATGATTTGCAAATCCTGTTCAACCTATATTTCATTGAATACACTACAAAGACAAGATATTTCATGTTCAAACGGATAAACTTGATTCTTTTTTGCAAATAATCATTAACTTAGAAGTTTATGGCTGGAACACGTTCCAAAAAAGCTGGGACAGGTGGCCAAAACTGGTTAGAGCCACCGTGCCGCCCTTTTTTTCTTTTCATACAAATAAATTTACAGATACCAAATACTTCACAATGCTGTATTTAAAAACTGACTCAGAGTTGTCCATGAAGTCATGTATTTTTCAATTATTTATTGAACCTTATCCAGGTAAGGTATTTGCAATGCCAACTTGGCTGCAGATGGCAGAGTAAAACAAAGCAAAATAGAAGCAAATAACTACTATATTACATCACTGTACATGGTTTAAAAGGTCCATAAACGACATAGGAACGGATGTTCTCTAAAGCTGGAGAACTTGCTTGAAGAAAAATGTGATCGGCAGAATATCGAGACATTAGAAAAACTTGTCTTTTTGGGGGGAAAAAAAATAAAATATATATATATGCTGCAGTGCGCTGGCCTATCGAGCATTCATATCTGTGGACAGCATTTTGACGTGATTATGCTGACATTAAGTCTTAATGAAAGACGCTAAAATTATTTCCGGACTTCTTTTACCTCATCAATGACAAATGCTATTAGATTTGTGATTGGATGATCAAGGATGCAGCGGCAGAACTTACGCTTAGAACAGATTTCCGCCTTACGCCGCGGAGCAGCTTACATCAAAGCGTTATGCACCTCGCCGATGATCGTCATGCAGCGCAAGTAGAAGCACAACATAGATCCTTCCGTTCGTCTATACCTAGACCGTTCACAAATCGAAAATAATACGTAACTATCAGTAAGTTTTCTCCGAAAGGTTTGAACGTAACCCGAATTGTTCATAAACCGTCGTTCGTAACCCAAGGTTCCACTGTATACCTTTTGTGGCACCAGTGCTGGAACCATCCACAGAGAAAAAAAAAAAGGATTTTTTTGTTTCGTTTCAGGCCTTCAGTAAGAAGAAAACAGATGACAGAAAGGAATGGTTGACCAACTTCATGGAGGACAGACGGCAAAGAAGAATGCATGGTCTCCCTGAGGTAGGCCACATTCAGATGAGCTGTGTGTTGCCTTTTTATAGTTCTATTTTAACCTGTCATTAAAGACATTGGCCACCGAGCTGTGCAAGTGAGCGACAATGAGGCAAGTCATTGACCGCGAGGCCACATTCACTAACGATGCCAAATAGTTAAAAACAAACAACAAAGGCAAAAAGAGGGAAAATGAACACACACCAAGTCTGTTGGTACTATTATAGGATAATTACCACTAACTACCAAGAACACAGCATTCTTACAACTATTTATGAAGCTGCTCGGCATACTGGGGATTCCGCCGATGCTGCAGTAGAATCATAAGTCATTCATTCATTTTCCGTAGCGCTTATCTTCACTACGGTCGCGGGTGTGCTGGAGCCTATCCCAGCTGACTCTGGGCGAGAGGCAGGTTACATCCTGAACTGGTCGCCAGCCAATCGCTGGGCACATATAAACAAACAACCATTTGCACTCATATTCACACCTATGGACAACTTAAGAGTCTTCAATCAACCGACCATGCATGTTTTTGGGATATGGGAGGAAACCGGAGTACCCGGAGAAAACCCGCACAGGCATGGGGAGAACATGCAAACTCCACTTAGGCGAGGCCAGATTTGAACCCAGGTCCTCAGAACTGTGAGGCAGATGTGCTAACCAGTCGTCCACAGTGCCGCCTATAATAATAATGATAATAATTGTTATCCATCCATTTTCTTCTGCTTATCCGATCCGAAGTCCGGTTGCGGGGGCAGCGAATGAAGCAGGGAAGCCCAGACTTCCCACTCTCCAGCCACTTCGTCCAGCTCTTTCAGGGGGATCTCGAGGTGTTCCCATGCCATCTGGGAGACATAGTCTCTTCAGCATGTCCTGGGTTATCCCCGGGATCCTCCCAGCAATGCTCGAGCCACCTCATCTGACTGCTCTCAATGCGGAGGAGCAGCAGCCCTACTCTGAGCCCCGGATGACCGAGCTTCTCACCCTATGTCTCAGGGAGAGCCTAGACGCCCTGCGGAGGAAACTCATTTCGGCCGCTTGTATCCGGGATCTTGTTCACCCACAGCTCGTGACTATAGGTGAGGGCGTAGATAGACTGGTAAATAGAGAGCTTTACCTTTTGGCTAAGCGCCTTCTTCACCACAAGTCTGCCTCAGATTTGGAGGTGCTGATTCTCATCCCAACTGCTTCACACCCAGTGAGAATTGGAGATTGCGGCTTGATAAAGCCAACAGAACCACATCATCTGCAAAAAGCAGAGATGCAATACTGAGGCTACCAAACCGGACCCCCTCTACACCTTAGCTGCACCTAGAAATTCTGTCCATAAAAGTTCTGAACACAATTGGTAACAAAGGGCAGCCTTGGCGGAGTCCAACCCTCACTGGAAACTAATCCGACTCACTGTCTGCAATGCGGACAAAACTCTGACACCGGTCGTACAGGGACCGAACAGCCTGTATGGTGCACCATAATTTCCTGGAAGGCGCCTGGAAGTTGTTCTCCATGACCTCACCAAATTCCTCCCACATCCGAGTTTTTGCCTCAGCTACTACCAAAACTGCATTCCGCTTGGCCAACCGGTACCCATCAGCTGCCTCAGGAATCCCACAGGCCAAAAGGCCTGATAGGACTCCTTCAGCTTGATGGCATCCCTCACCGCTGGTGTCCTCCATCGGGTTCGGGGGTTGCTTCCACCACAGGCACTGACCACTTTACGACCAAAGCTCCGGTCGGCCGCCTCAGCCATGGAGGCGCGAACATGGTTCACTCTGACTCAATGTTACCCGGGACATGGGTAAAGTTTTGCTGGAGGTGGGAGTTGAAACTTCTTCTGACAGGGGATTCTTCCAAACGTTCGAGCAGACCCTCACAATACGTTTGGGCCTGCCAGGTTGGACCGGCACCTTCCCCCACCATCGGAGTCAACACATCTCCAGATGGTGATCAATTGATAGCTCTCTTCACCCGAGTCTCCAAGACATGTCGCCGCAAGTCCGGTGACACGACCACAAAGTCGATCATAAAACTGCGGCATGGGGTGTGTGTGTGTGTGTGTGGGGGGGGATAAGCATTCCACCCAAACACGCCCGTGCAGGTCTCACTGTCATTGCCCATGTGAGCATTGAAGTCCCCCACCAGAAAAATTTAGTCCCCAGCGGGAGCACTCTCCAGCACCCCATCCAAGGACTCCAAAAAGGTTGGGTACTGTTTGGTGCATTGCCACAAACAACAATCAGGACCCATCCCCCCACCCGAAGGCGGAGGGAGGCTACCCTGTCGTCCACCAGGATGAACTCCAATTTACAGGCACAGAGCCGGGGGTCAATAAGTATACCCACACCTGCTTGGCGCCTCTTACAGTGGGCAACTCCAGTGGAAGAAAGTCCATCCCCTCACCAGAGGACTGGTAGCAGAGCCCAAGCTGTGTGTGGAGGCGAGCCCGACTATATCTAGTCGGAACATCTCGATCTCATACACCAGCTCAGGCTCCTTCCCTGCCAGAGAAGTGACGTTCCACGTCCCTAGAGCCAGCTTCTGTAGCCCTTGGATCGGATCGCCTTAGCCAACCGCCCAGCTCCTTTCGGGGTGCAGGCCCGGCCACCAGGCGTTATCCTTCAAGCCTCACCTCCAGGCCTGGCTCCAGAGGCGTCCTCGGTGATCCGCATCCGGGCAAGAGAAAACATATTCCAATATTTGTATACATCATAGGGTTATTTTGAGCCATGCTTTGTCTGGTCCCTCACCAAGGACCTGTTTGCCATGGTTGACCCTACCAGGGGCATAAAACCCCAGACAACTTAGCTCCTAGGATCGTTGGCACACACGTACCCCTCTACCACGATAAGGTGATGGCTCAAGGAGGGGTAATTGTTGTTATTATTATTAAGGTATTTTCGTATTGTTATTGTTGTAAATCGTAAGCGTAGATTGAAGATACATTTCCTCATCAAGCTTCCTCCAACTGCATATCACGGGACAAATTTTTCCGGTGAGTGAGCAAACCTGTAGCTACTGGCTAGCGAGGCTACCAATGCTAGATTGACTAATAACTAAGCGAGGTGAGAAACACGGCTAAAGTAAAGGAAAGGAATGTAAAGGCTGAATTAATCGCAGTCACAGCTGATGGATGGACGTTCTTTGGCATTGCGTACAAGCGCCACACAGCCACTCGGATGTGTGGTAGAAATACTGGAAGCGTTTGGGGAAATCAATCAGAGTGGAAAATAAGCAAGTAAAACGTCCTCACCCTTGCTAATTCTATGCTACAGAAGTGGCTATACGTGAGATTCTTCGCGCACACTTTTAACCAGAGAGTGCTGTGCGGACAGTGTGGCGACTCCTGGCCAGAGTAATAGAATTATAATTTTTTTTTTTTTTTTTTTTACTTTTGTCATTAATTTCTGATTTGCTGCACAGACTGGATGTCTCAGAGACTTTTTACACGCAAAGAAAATTGCAATCATGTAATTAAGTGTTCTTAATAAATAGTCCAGTTTTTGCCATCATCATCATCTCTGCCTTTGTTTTAAAAATAGACTCGTGTTACGTATTGAATCGTGACCTTGGTGTATCGTTACAGCCCTAGTTTTTATATAAAACAAATCACCAATTACTGTATTATTATTATTTTTTTTAGTTTTACGAAACAGCAGTTTAGGAAAGGGGAAAAACTCAAAGCTCTTTAAAATGGCTCTTTTTAACATCCATTTATGAATGGGGAATATGGGGATGTTGCTCTGTGTTTAAAAAGAACAAAACAATTATACTTTTGCCATTTAGATCCGCATAACATTCATTATACTAGATTGTTTTGAGTGTTAAACTTGACACCTCTTCATTTCAGCAATACCTGTATGGAACGCAAGCCAGGCATCTATCCTACAATGACTTTATCAACAAGGAGCTGATTCTGTTCTCCAACTCTGACAATGAAAGATCCATCCCATCGTTGGTTGATGGTTTGTATAATTTTATCTCTGTTTACTGGCCTTGGAAGTATGAATTAATTTCATCTTAATAATTTTATATTTTTCCATGTCAAGTTGATTCAAAAAAAGTTTTTTTTATCTTACACATGGGCAATGGTAGGGGTGCATGGTATAAACAGTATACTCGGTAGGTGGTATAAATTTGGTCAAAGGTAGAGATTTGGACATGTTGAAGATGTCATCAACATCTGTCTCAGTATAAAAATGGCTCACGCATGTCTAATCATTGAGCTACATGTAGTTTTGTTTTTCTACCAGCTCTGAGCTGCTCTATAATCATATTTGTTATGGCTTCAATGTTTGTTATTTGAAAGTATTTATTGCATTTGCAGCCAAATGTCTTCTCTTGCATGTTCTTTTTGTATTTCCTGTATCCACTATTGCTGCTTAATTGATGCAAATTTCCCCATTGTGGGATTAACAAAGGTTATATTATAAAGGGAGTTATGATATGAATGTACTTTTTCAATTATAGGTTCATTTTCTCAAGTGACGTAGCAGCAGTGACGTATTCATTCATTTCCTGTCCCTGTTATGGCTGTTTAGCGTCATATATTACAGTATTTTCCTCTATGAACACGTACTAATTTGCCTGCTATGTTGCTCTTCAAAGGTGGCTAATCTCCACTATAATACAGTTGCAGCCAGGCCAATATGACAAGTGTACTGTACCACCCAGTCACTTCTTATGCGACTTCATCTGATAGCTTAGCGATTAGCATGGTTTCCCGTCTCTTTCCTCCTTCCTTTGTTCTTACCATACTTGTCTACAAGTGTAGTTCATTCGCTGACATGGAGGCAATGATGAGCGACTTCGTGGCGCACATTCCCCTCCGCGGCTCAGCATCGTGCTGTATTTAGCCGCATTAGCTGTCATTATCAAAACGTGAGTGGAGGGTTTGTCTAATAAAGTGACCTCCCAGTCAATTCAACTGGATAGTCAGCAAAGCTCGACAGATTATTGCTTGTTAATAGTAAAAGATACTTTACTCTGATGTGTACACACTCGCACGCTATGCATGAGAACTGTTATTTTGTATGTTTTCGGTGGAAAAAGTATTTTGGTCCGAAACTGAAAATGTACTTTTGGGCTATTTTCGACGGAAATTTCGGTGCATCACTAATCAGTATACAGTACCATCCGAAAGTATTCGCACTCCTTCACGTTTCCCACCTTTTGCTGTTACAGACTTATTCAAGCTGATTTGAGTATATTTTTCTTTAACAAAAATCTCCATAAAATATCCAATAATGACAAAGTAAAAACACATTTTCAGACATTTGTGTAAATTTATGAAAAATGTAAACATTCAAACATAATAGGTATGTAAGTATTCACACCCTTTGCTATAACACTCAAACTGAAGCTCAGGTGCATCTGATTTTCGCTGATCATCCTTGAGCTGCTTCTACAACTTGAATGGGGTCCACCTGTGGTAAATTCAGTCGATTGAACATCATTTGGAATGGCACACACCTGTCTATATAAGGTCTCATAGTTGGCAGTGCCTATCAGAGCAGAAACCAAGCAATGAAGTCTAAGGAATTGTCTGCAGACCTCCGAGACCAGATTGGGTCAAGGCACAAATCTGGGGAAAGATACAAAAGAATTTCAGCAGTATTGAAGGTCTCAAAAACCACTGTGGTCTCGAGTATTCGGAAATGGAAGAATAAGTTTGGAACCACCAGGACCCTTCCTAGATCTGGCTGTCCGATCAAGCTGAGTAACTGGGGAAGAAGGGCCTTGGTCAGAGAGGTGAACAAGAACCCTATGCTCACTAAGGCAGACCTCCAGTGTTTTCTAGCAGCGATAGGAGAACCATCCAGAAGGTCAACCATTGCTAACGCACTCCACCAAGCAAGCCTTTATGGTAGAGTGGCCAGATGGAAGCCACTTCTCACTAAGTGGCAGCATCATGCTGTGGGGCTGTTTTACTGCTTCAGGAACTGGGCGACGAGTCCGCACAGATGGTAAGATGACAGCTGCCAAATATAGAGAAATTCTTCAAGAGAACCTGCTCCAGAGTGCTCTCAAACCCTGCTCCAGAGTGCTCTCAGACCCTGGGCCAGGGTCTGACATGAACGGTCGTCCATGAATATTTCACCAGATGTTGGGAACAACCCAAGTAATCCATACATACAAAGAAAGTAGAACAAATAAGTTATGTGTAAAACTGTGAAATGACACAGGGAAAAAGTATTCAACACATGAAGAAAGGAAGGTGCAAAAAGGCATGGAAAGCCAAGACAACGCCTAAAATCTATCAAAAATCAAGCAGCAATCAAGCCCCTTGTCAGTGTAAATGAATATCAGCTGGCTTAGTCCTAACTGTTGGCCTACAAAAAGGTCTCATTGCCAAGGTGTGAGTCAAGACACATCTCATGATGGTTAAGAGCAGCGAAGCTGTCTCAAGACCATCGCAAACTAATGGTTGCAAAACATAACAATGGCATTGGTTACAGGCGCATAGCTAAGCTTACGAACGTTCCAGTGAGCATGGTTGGGGCCATAATACGTAAGTGGAACGGCAATCATACCACCATAAAAAAATAGCCTCGATTTGGTGGTCCTCGCAAGATTTATGACAGAACAGTGCAAAGAAGAATCAGAAGAGTTCTCCAAGAGCCAAGGACCACCTCTGGAGAAGTTCAAAAAGAGTTGTCACAAGTTACCACCATGTTGGTAAAGACCCTCACCTAGGGTCACGAGGTGTGGGTCGTGACCGAAAGAACAAGATCCCGGATGCAAGCGGCCGAAATGAGTTTCCTCCGCAGGGTGTCCGGGCTCTCCCTTAGAGATAGGGCGAGAAGCTCGGTCATCCGGGAGGATCTCAGAGTAGAGCCGCTGCTCCTTCACATCGAGAGGAGCCAGATGAGGTGGCTGGGGCATCTGATTCGGATGCCTCACAGACGCCTCCCCGGTGAGGTGTTCCGGGCACGTCCCACCGGGAGGAGACCCCGGGGACGACCCGGGACACGCTGGAGAGACTACGTCCTTCGGCTGGCCTGGGAACGCCTCGGGATCCCCCCGGAAGAGCTGGATGAAGTGGCTGGGGAGAGGGAAGTCTGGGCGTCCCTGCTAAAGCTACTGCCCCCGCGACCCGACCTCTGGTAAGCGGTAGAAAATGGATGTATGGATGGATGTTGTCACAAGGAAATCAGTGATGTAATGTACTCCGCCGCCATGGCCTGTATGCATGCTCACCACGCAAAACCCCAATTGCTGAAAAAAAGCATTTGTCAAAGCTTGTTTAAAGTTTGCTGAACAACAATTGGACAAGTCAGTTAAATACTGGGAGAATACAGTCTGGTCGGATGAGAGCAAATTCGAACTTCTTTGGATGCCATAATCCACACCACGTTTGGAGAAGAAATGGCACTGCGCATCACCCTAAAAACAACAATGAAGTTCGAAGGTGGGAACATGATTGTGTGGGGCTACTTTTCCACAATTGGTACTGTTAAACTTCACATTATTGAAGGAAGGATGAATGGGCAAATGTACCGAGACATTCTTGACAAAAATCTGCTGCCATCTACGAGGATGATGAAAATGAAACGGCACCGTCACTGAGTGGGAACTGAACCCACGCTGGCTGCGCCAAAGTCAGGCGAGTGGACCACTCCAACATCAGTGATCACATTATTACAAACAACTTCATTTCTCATCTTATTTGTTCTACTTTCTTTGTATGGGTTACTTGGGTTGTTCCCAACATCTGGTGAAATGTCAATACCACCTTTGGAAATATATTTAACGAGAAAAATGGTGACGTGTTACATACTTATTTCAGCCGCTGTATATTAATAATTATCTTCATAATTTAGATTCACTATGTTGACACATTGACTCATTTTGTGTTTGTTGTCACTGACTAATCTGAATATATGCTGTTTGTGTTGTGATAGGCTTGAAGCCTGGCCAGAGGAAAGTGCTTTTCACTTGCTTAAAGAGGAATGACAAGAGGGAGGTGAAAGTTGCACAGCTGGCTGGGTCAGTAGCAGAGATGTCTGCTTACCATCATGGAGAGGTACAGTTCATTTATGACCATAAGTAGCAATAGGAATCACAGGAAGGAGAAAGACATTGGGTCTCATTTACTAATAAGTGTGTAGAAATGTTATCATGCTAGTCACAAGAGATGGCTGATCCCAAACTTATCATCGGAAAGCTTGCTTAAGCAAAGAAGCCAACAGCATATAATAGTCATGTTAATCATTTTTAATTCATTCCGGAGGTAAATTTAAGAACGTGGCAGAAAACCTATCCAAAAAAACAATGTAACAGCTGAAAATGAGCAAACACTATTTTGTTGTCAATATACGTACATTGTAAGGAATAAATAAAGCACAGCGAAGAGGCATTTGTTGTTGATAGAATTCATTGAATTAGCGGTAGAAGCGAAATGAAAAATGCGCACGGTTAGCAAATGAGGCCCATTGTCAGCAAAGTAGTTTTCTTAATGCTATCCATTCTTTTGTCCAAATTAAAAGCTATACCATAGTTTTTATTCTTTTTGTCATGCTCTTTGCGTGATACACGTCTCCCTTCTGTTTCAGTTACAGTGGAATAGAAGGAGGCTTTTTCTGTATTGGTGTAAATGTAACCGGAAAGTGCTAATCAGAACAAATAAGGATAGTAAATATGTCAGATGTGATTTATTTGAGCTGGGCCACATATTAATTGTCATTTAGTTCTTGTACTAAGCATTCACCACACATTTTTTTTATTTTAGCAAGCGCTCATGATGACCATTGTCAACTTGGCTCAAAACTTTGTGGGAAGTAACAACGTCAACATCTTGCAGCCACTTGGTCAGTTTGGTACTCGCATCAATGGAGGCAAAGATGCTGCCAGCCCTCGTTATATCTTCACTATGCTCAGGTAAAGCTGTTAATTTCATTCATGCCAGTTGATGATATCGATGCTTATTCTTTGAAGCTGGGACTATACACACGCACACACGCAGTGGTGCAAAAATGTGTCAGCCACCAATTGTGCCAGTTCTCCCACTTAGAAAGATGAGAGAGGCCTGTCATTTTTATCATAGGCATACCTCACCTATGAGAGACAAAATGAGAAAAACAATCCAGAAAATCACATTGTTTGAGTTTTAAAGAATTTATGAGCAAATTATGGTGTAAAATAAGTACTTAGTCAAAAACAAAAGTTCATCTTATTACTTTGTGATATACCCTTTGTTGGGAATGACACAGGTCAAACATTTTATGTCGGTCTTCACAAGGTTTTCATGCACAATTGCTGGTATTTTGGCCCATTCCTCCAAGCAGATCTCCTCGAGACAAGTAATGTTTTGGGGCTGTCACTGGGAAACACAGACTTTCAACTCCCTCCAAAGATTTTCTATGGGGTTGAGATCAGGAGACTGGATAGGCCACTCCAGGACCTTTAAATTTTTCTTACGAAGCCACTCCTTCGTTGCCCGGCTGGTGTGTTTGGGATCATTGTCATGCTGAAAGACCCAGCCACGTTTCATCTTCAATGCCCTTGCTGATGGTATGAGGTTTTCCCTCAAGATTTCACGATACATGGCCCCATTCATTCTGTCCTTTTCACGGATCCGTCGTCCTGGTCCCTCTGCAGAAAAACAGCCCCAAAGCATGATGTTTCCACCCCCATGCTTCACAGTAGGTATGGTGTTCTTTGGAGGCAACTCAGCATTCCTTCTCCTCCAAACATGACAAGTTGATTTTTTTACCCAAAAGTTCTATTTTGGTTTCATCTGACCAGATGACATTCTCCCAATCCTCTTCTGGTTCATCCAAATGGGCTCTAGCAAACTTCAGACGGGCCTGGACATGTACTGGCTTAAGCAGGGTGACACGTCTGACACTGCAGGATTTGAGTCCCTGGCGGCGTAGTGTGTTACTCATGGTAGCCTTTGTTACTTCCCAGCTCTCTCCAGGTCATTCACTAGGTCCCTCCGTGTGGTTGTGGGATTTTTGTTCTTGTGATCATTTTGACCCCACAAGGGGAGATCTTACATGGAGCCCCAGATCGAGGGAGATTATCAGTGTTATTGTATGGCTTCCATTTTCTAAAAATTGCGCCCACAGTAGGTTTCTTCACACCAAGCTGCTTACCTATTGCAAATTCAGTTTTCCCATCCTGGTGCAGGTCTACAATTTTGTTTCTGGTGTCCTTTGACAGCTCTTTGGTCTTGGCCGTAGAGGAATTCTGAATGTAACTGTTTGAGGTTGTGGACAGATGAGGAGAGAGAGAGAGAGACGGAGAGAGAGGCAGGTTCATGCCCCTGGTGCGTCACCCATGGCGAACAGGTCCTAGGTGAGGGACCAGACAAAGCACTGCTCCAAAAACCCCTATGACGGACCAAATAAATCCCTTGCCCGGATGCGGTTCAGCGGAGCCCCCCCACTGGATCCAGACCTGGAGGTGGGGCTCAGGTGGGGCTCAAAGGCGAGCCCCTGGTGGCCGGGGCTGCACCCACGGGGCCCGGCCGGGAACAAGCCGCGAGGGTAACATGGGTCCCCATTCCCGTGGGCTCACCACCTGTGGGAGGGCACATAGGGGTTGGGTGAAGTGTGAGCTGGGCGGTGGCCGAAGACGGGGACTGGGCGATCCAGAAACTGGCTCTAGGGACTTTGAATGTCACCTCCCTGGCAGTGAAGGAGCCTGAACTGGGTTGAGGTCGAGAAGTTTCGACGAGCTGTAGTCAGGCTCGCCTCCACACACGGCTTGGGCTCTGTTACCAGTCCTCTTGAGAGCGGTTGAACTCTTTCGCCGAGCAGGTGTGGGTATACTTATAGCCCCCCGGCTTGGCGCCTGTACATTGGGGTTCATCCCGGTGGACTAGTGGGTAGCCTCCCTCCGCCTTCGGGTGAGGGGACGGCTCCTGACTGTTGTTTGTGCCGATACACCAAACAGCAGTTCAGAGTACCCACCCTTTTTGGAGTCCTTGGAAGCGGTGCTTGAGAGCGCTCCTGTTGGGGACTTCAATGCTCATGTGGGCAATGACAGTGAGACCTGGAAGGGCGTGATTGGGAGGAACCCGAGTGGTGTTCTGTTATTGGACTTCTGTGCTCACCACGGATTGTCCATAACGAACACCATGTTCAAGCACAAGGGTGTCCACACGTGCACTTGGCACCAGGACCCCTAGGTCGCAGTTTGATGATCGACTTTGTGGTCGTGTCATCGGACTTGCAGCCGCATGTCTTGGACACTCGGGTGAAGAGAGGGTTGGAGGTGTCAACTTATCACCACCTGGTGGTGAGCTGTCTCCGATGGTGGGGGAAGATGCCGGTTCGACCTGGCAGGCCCAAACGTATTGTAGGGTCTGCTGGGACCGTCTGGCAGAATCCCTTGTCAGATGTTTCAACTTCCACCTCCGGCAGAACTTCACCCACGTCTCGGGGGAGGCGGGGAACATTGAGTCCGAGTGGACCATGTTCCACGCGACCGCAGCTGTGGCCGTCAGGTAGTTGGTGCCTGTTGTGGCAGCAATCCCCGAACCCGTTGGTGGTGAGGGATGCCGTCAAGCTGAAGAAGGAGTCCTATCGGGCTTTTTTGGCCTGTGGGACTCCTGAGGCAGCTGTACCGGCTGGCCAAGCGGAATGCAGCTTCGGTGGTCGCTGAGGCAAAAACACTGATGTTGGAGGAGTTCGTTGAGGCCATGGACAAAGACTTCCGGACGGCTTCGAGGAAATTCTGGTCCACCATCCGGCGTCTCAGGAGGGTGAAGTAGTGCAGCATCAACACTGTGTATAGTGGGGATGGGGCGCTGCTGACCTCGACTCGGGACGTTGTGAGTCGGTGGGAAGAATACTTCGAAGACCTCCTCAATTCCACCGACACGCCTTCCCATGAGGAAGCAGAGTCTGGGGTCTCTGAGGCGGGCTCTCCTATCTCTGGGGTTGAGGTAACCGAGGTGGTCAAAAAGCTCCTCGGTGGAAAGGCCCCAGGGGTTGATGAGATTCGGCTGGAGTTCCTAAAGGCTCTGGATGTTGTGGGGCTGTCTTGTTTGACACAAGTCTGTAATATCGCGTGGACATCGGGGACAGTGCCTCTGGACTGGCAGACTGGGTTGGGTTTTTAAAAAGGGGGACCGGAGGGTCTGTTCCAACTACAGCGGGGATCACACCTCTTAGCCTCCCAGGTAAGGTCTATTCAGGGGTGCTGGAGAGGAGGGTTCGTCGGGGAGTCAAATCTCAGATTCAGGAGGAACAGTGTGGTTTTCGTCCTGGCCATGGAACAGTGGACCAGCTCTACACCCTCGGCAGGATCCTCGATGGTGCGTGGGAGTTTATCCAACCACTCAACATGTGTTTTGTGGACCTCGGGAAGTACTGGGGTGCTTCAGGAGTATGGGATGCCGAACACCCTGATACGGGCTGTTCAGTCCCTGTGCAACCAGTGTCAAGAGTTTGGTCCGGATTCTGGCAGTAAGTCGGACTCTTTTCCGGTGAGAGTTAAGACTCTGCAAAAGGCTGCCCTTTGCCACTGATTCTGTTCATAACTTTTATGGACAGAATTTCTAGGCGCAGCCGAGGTGTAGAGGGGGTCCGGTTTGGTGGCCTCAGTATTGCATCTTTGCTGTTTGCAGATGATGTGGTTCTGTTGGCTTCATCAAGCCGTGATCTCCAACTCTCACTGGAGAGGTTCGCAGCAGTGTGTGAAGCGGCTGGGATGAGAATAAGCACCTCCAAATCTGAGACCATGGTCCTCAGTCAGAAATTGGTGGAGTGCCCTCTTCGGGTCGGGGATGAGATCCTGCCCCAGGTGGAGGAGTTAAAATAACTTGGTGTCTTGTTCACAAGTGAGGGAAGAATGGAACGGGAGATCGGCAGGCGGATCGGTGCAGCGTCTGCAGTGATGCGGACTTTGTATCTGTCCATTGTGGTGAAGAAGGAGCTCAGTCGAAAGGCGAAGCTCTCTATTTACCGGTTGGTCTACGTTCCTACCCTCACCTATGGTCACGAGCTGTGGGTCGGCACGGTGGACGACTGGTTAGATCTTCAGCCTCACAGTCATGAGGAGCGGGATTCAATCCCCGGCCCCGCCTGTGTGGAGTTTGCATGTTCTCCCCGTGCCTGCGTGGGTTTTCTCCGGGCACTCCGGTTTCCTCCCACATCCCAAAAACATGCATGCTAGGTTAATTGTTGACTCTAAATTGCCCGTTGGTGTGATTGTGAGTGCGAATGGTTGTTTGTATGCATGTGCCCTGCGGTTGGCTAGCAACCAGTTCAGGGTGTACCCCGTCTCCTTCCCGATGACAGCTGAGATAGGCTCCAGCACGCCCGCGACCCTAGTGAGAAGAAGCGGGCTCAGAAGATGGATGGATGGATGGATGGATATTACTGGTGTGTTTATATTATTATTACCGGTGTCTGCCCCAAGTGGAGGTGTTCAAGTATCTTGTCTGTCTATCTTGGGGTCTGTGACAAGTGAGGGAAGAATGGAACGGGAGATCGACAGGCGGATCGGTGCAGCATCTGCAATGATGCGGACTTTGTATCAGTCCGTTGTGGTGAAGAAGGAGCTCAGTCGAAAGGCGAAGCTCTCTATTTACCGGTCGAGCTACGTTCCTAGCCTCACCTATGGTCACGAGCTGTGGGTCGTGACCCAAAGAACAAGATTCCGGATACAAGCGGCCGAAATGAGTTTCCTCCGCAGGGTGTCCGGGCTCTCCCTCAGAGATAAGGTGAGAAGCTCGGTCATCCGGGAGGGGCTCAGAGTAGAACCGCTGCTCCTCCGCATTGAGAGGACCCAGATGAGGTGGCTCGGGCATCTGTTTAGGATGCCTCCTGGACGCCTCCCTGGTGAGGTGTTCTGGTCACGTCCCACTGGAAGGAGACCCCGGGGATGACCCAGGCACATGCTGCAGACTACGTCTCTCGGCTGACCTGGGAACGCCACGCCTCTGGATCCCCTCGGAAGAGCTGGATGAAGTGGGTGGTGAGAGGGAAGTCTGGGCGTCCCTGTTAAAGCTATTGACCCCGCGACCCGACCTCGGATAAGCAGTAGAAAATGGATGGATGGATTGATTATTTCAATGATTTTTTTTGTGAATCAGAAAAATATATTTGCTGTTCTAGCTATACCAACGGCATATAGTGACAGGCAGAACAATTAATGCTCTTCCATTGGATGTTAAAAGGAACAATAAAGCTTTGTCTGTGCCTGTTTCCATTCATACAACAGAATAGGTCATGGCTTCCTGCAAATATATCAGCTTTGTGGTCAATTAAACAACTTTGATATTTTTATTTGGTGGTTTACCATGAGGCACGGTGGACGACTGGTTAGCACATCTCCTTACCAGTTCTGAGAACCTGGCCTTGACTATGGGGAGTTTACATGTTCTCCCCGTGCCTGCGTGGGTTTTCTCCACACACAAACTTATATACCGTTACTGGTTTGTTTCAGCACTGTTAATTTTGGAGGAAATGTTCCCAAATTAATTTTTCCTACCGTACAATGTTGCTTGGGAGCCAAATTAATGCCAAACTAATGCTAAAAACAAATGTTTATGGGACTAACTTAAGAGTTGTTGGGCCAATCGAAAGCGCCTCAAAAGGTCATCAACTCCACACAGGCGGGGCCGGGTATTGAACACCGGTCCTCAGAACTGTGAGGCAAGACGCTCTAACCAGTCGACCACCGTGCCGCCTCAATTAAGATTACCAAAATTATTTCTATTTCATAAATGGCAGAATAGTGAGAGGAGTTTTTAAGGCAAACATTTATAATAAAGTCATGTTAAAAAATATATTTTTTTACTGTATGTGTGCAGCTGAAATAAGCATTTAAAACATAAAAATTTTTCTCAAGTATATTTCCAAAGGTGCTCTTGACATGAAAATTTCACCAGCTGTTGGGAACAACCCCAAGTAATCCATACATACAAAGAGAGTAGAACAAATAAGATCACAAATTAAGTTCAGAATCAGAATTCAGATTCAGAATCATCTTTATTTACCAAGTATGTCAAAAACACAAGGAAGTTTTCTCCGGTAGTTGGAGCTGCTCTAGTATGACAACAGACTGTCAATTGACAGAGAACACTTTTGACACATAAAGACATTGATAAAAACAGTGACTGAGCAATAAAGGTTTGATAGTTATCTGGTAATGCCGCAACAATTATTTTTTTTTGACAATTGTGCAAAATGATGCTGAGTCCTCTAGCAATTAGACGAGTTTGAAATGACTAATAGAACAATAGTATCGTGCAGTGACTGTTGTGAAAATGGCGCAGAGACTTTATGCAATTTGAAGTGACTAGTAGTGTGATAATCTGGGACAATGTCAATTGTGCAAATGGTGCAGATACTTCTCAAGCACGAGTGGCCAGTATTGGTCAAGTCCTCAAGGGTGGGTCGGGGGATACAGACAACCTTTTCAGCAGTTTTGATTGTCCGTTGCAGTCGGAGTTTGTCCTTTTTTGTAGCAGCACCAAACCAGACTGATGGAAGAACACAGGACTGATTCGATGATCGCTGTGTAGAACTGCCTCAACAGCTCCTGTGGCAGGCCATGGTTCCTCAGAAGCTGCAGGAAGTACATCCTCTGCTGGACCTATTTTAGGATGATGTTGATGTTAATCCCCCACTTCAGGTCCTGAGAGACTCTAATTCCCAGGAACTTGAAGATCTCGGCGGTTGACACAGGGCAGTTGGACAGCGTGAGGGGCAGCTGTGGCGAAGGATGCCTCCTGAAGCGTGTTCAGCTCCAGGTTGTGTTGGCCGCACCATAGCTCCGGTCCCTCCGCTTCCTATCAATACGCAGACTCGTCACTGTCTTCATTGAGGCCGATGACTGTGGTGTCGTCTGCAAACTTCAGGAGTTTGACAGTCGGGTGCGTTGAGGTGCTGTCACGAACGGCAATGCCGTAAGGGCAGATCCCAAAAAATAGACTCCAGGTCAGAGGTCCGAACAATTTTAATTAAATGGCAGAGCATGTGATGGCGAGACATACGAAACTAAAGGAACTCACAACCAGAGAGAATCAAACGGTCCGTGTGGTATAATCGTATTGAGCCTAAATTTGGACAGCGGTCAGAATGGCGGCAAACACGGGGCAAAAACGAGTGACTATTCCGACGCCCACACACAGTCACGCATGACAGGTGCGTCACCAATGTCCACGCCCACCCAGACACTGTGGGCTGGAGGAAACCGGTTTGAGCAAGGAGATATGGAATACCGGGTGAACTTTCATGGTGGGAGGGAGCCGAAGTTTAACTGCCACCGGGTTAACAGAGTCCATTTTGAAAGGACCAATATACCGAGGACCCAGTTTTTTAGAACCCCCGGCCAAATGCAAATCTCGTGTGGACAACCAGACCTTCTCACCAGGACGGTAGGGAGGAGCTGAGATCCGATGACGATCAGCTAACTGCCTGTTGCGAGCCTCAGTACGGGACAACGCCGGCCTTGCATCCCGCCACACCTGATGAGCCCTTCGGAGATGGACCTGTACAGACGGGACGACCACCTCCCTCTCCTGAGAAGGGAACAACGGCGGCTGGTAACCGTATGCAGTCATAAATGGCGACCGTCCAGTAGCAGAGCAAACGAGGGTGTTATGCGCATATTCCACCCAAGGCAGGTGAGAAGACCATGAGGAGGGGTGCTGATGGCAAACACAGCGAAGAGCAGCCTCCACATCTTGATTTGCCCTCTCAGCCTGGCCGTTGGTTTGCGGGTGGAAACCGGATGAACGACTGGAGGACGCCCCCAGCGCTTTGCAGAACAACCTCCAGACCCGAGAGACGAACTGCTGCCCCCTGTCAGACACCAGATCAGCAGAAATACCATGAACACGGAAGACATGGTCGACAAGGAGATTAGCAGTCTCAAAGGAGAACGGCAGCTTCGGCAGAGCAACGAAATGGGCCATCTCGGAAAATCTGTCGACAACACTCAGGATGACCGAGTTCCCTCCAGACAGCGGAAGGCCCGTGATGAAGTCCAAGGCGACGTGGGACCAGGGGCGGGAAGGAATGGGCAGTGGACGAAGAAGACCAGCTGGAGGACGATGGGACATCCTGCTACGGGCACACACTGAGCATGCCGAGACATATTCTTTAAAGTCCCTGCGTAGTCCCTGCCACCAGAACCGTTGGGAAATGAGGAAAAGTGTCTGACTGACCACAGGATGGCAAGCGACTCTAGAAGTGTGTCCCCACTTCAACACCTCTGGACGTTAAACGACCGGAACAAACAATTTGCTATCAGGAACACCTCCCGGGGCCTGGACGTCCCTCCCCGTCTCCTCCACCTTCTTCTCAACCTCCCACTGAAGCGTTCCCACCACCCGGGTCCCAGGTAGAATAGTCTCCACAACAGGCTGAACAGCAGCCGGGCCATGCAGCCTAGACAAGGTGTCAGGTTTGCCGTTCTTCAACCCAGGGCGGTAAGTGATGATGAAGTCGAAACGGGTAAGGAACAGGGCCCAACGTGCTTGACGGGGGTTGAGTCTTTTAGCAGTCCGGAGGTAAGACAGGTTCTTGTGGTCGGTGAAAACTTGAAAAGGTTCCCTCGTACCCTCCAGTCAATGCCTCCACTCCTGCAGCGCCAGGACAATGGCCAGCAGCTCTCTATTTCCCACATCGTAATTGGCCTCTGCAGGGCTCAGGCGCCTAGAGAAGAAGGCGCAGGGGTGCAGCCTCTGGTCGACCGGGGACCTCTGGGACAGGACCGCCCCCACACTTTTATTGGAAGTAAGTC
This sequence comes from Phycodurus eques, assembly GCF_024500275.1. Classification (NCBI taxonomy): domain Eukaryota; kingdom Metazoa; phylum Chordata; class Actinopteri; order Syngnathiformes; family Syngnathidae; genus Phycodurus; species Phycodurus eques. The sequence goes on along the minus strand of NC_084544.1, from coordinate 15,689,818 downwards.
TCGTCAGAGGTCCTACTTTAAGGCTGTAATCACGTATAAATCGCCTATAAAAATTAGCAAAACCCAAAAACCTCTGCAACTGCTTCCTTGACGTTGGAGTTGGCCAATCAACCACAGCCTGGATCTTGGCTGGATCGGCCCGAAGCTGGCCCTTCTCCACAATGAACCCCAAAAACTGTACCGACTCCGCATGGAACTCACACTTCTCAGCCTTGACGTAAAGATGGTTTTCCATCAAGCGCTGCAACACCATGCGGACATGTTGGCGATGTTCACGTAGATCACGGGAAAAGATTAAGATGTCGTCCAAGTACACAAAACAGAATACATTTATCATGTCCCGGAGCACATCATTAATAAGACACTGAAACACAGCGGGTGCATTCGTGAGTCCAAAAGACATGACAAAGTACTCAAAATTACCTAATGGAGTATTGAACGCAGTCTTCCACTCATCTCCCTCCTTCATCCTCACCAGGTGATAGGCATTTCGCAGATCTAATTTTGTGAACACCTTAGCAGACTGCAAAGGGGCAAACGCCGAGTCCAACAGTGGGAGAGGATACTTATTTTTTATCGTGATGTCGTTAAGACCCCGGAAATCGACACAGGGTCCCGTCCTTTTTATCGATAAAAAAAAATCCGGCGCCCGCTGGCGACGATGAGTTACGAATCAACCCAGCAGCTAGCTAAGTGGAAATATAATTCTTTAATGCCTCTTGCTCAGGCTTGGAAATCTGATAGAGCCTCGCACATGGTAGTGGAGCCTCGGGAATCAACTCTACGGAACAGTCGTATGGACGATGTGGAGGCAAAGACTGGGCGCGATCCTTACTGAACACGAGTTGCAAATCATGGTACTCAGCCGGTACTTTAGCCAAATCGATGTGCTCGTCTTGAACACGGGGGGTGGTAGTCAACATGGCAGACTGCAGACAATGAGAATGACAAAATAGGCTCCAATTCACAATCTGTAGTTGATCCCAATTAATATCTGGATTATGAAGTTTTAACCACGTTAATCCCAGCACAACTGGAGCAGATTGACAGGGCATTACAAAAAATCGCCGCGATTCGATGTGGTTACCCGAGAGCTTTAAACACAGTGGAGCCGTAAAATGTGTTGTAACCGCCATGAGACGCCCATCCAAATCAATAACTTTTCTCGGTTTGCTAAATCTGTACAGTGGGCAATTTAGAGTCTCTATCCCACAGGAGTCCACAAAACATCATCAGCTCCGGAGTCAATTAACGCGGAAACCTTCACACTGCCGCCAAATCCCGATACTTCGCCCAGCAATTGTAGTCACTTGTTGTTCGATCCAGTTCTCAATTCACCGGGTACCAAGTCTTCATCAAAATACTCACACGATGAGACGTATTTCCGGAGGCAGAAGGTGCTGTCACCACCACCTGGCCGCTCTGCTTGGAACGCGTAGCGTCACTTCCCCGTGAAGGTCTCGCCATGCAGGTGGATACCTTGTGTCCTGGTCGGCTGCAGTACAGACACGCCCCGCTCCCATGCGTCTCCGACGTTCCGTCTCCGCCAGTCACCCCCCCGCCGAGTTGCATCCCTCGTCGACGCCGAGGTGGATGGGGGAACACAGGCGGAGTCTTCCATGGCGGACGAAGAATGTCCCGGGGAAGCGGACTCAAAAAAAAAAAAGCGCCGTTCAGCCGCCCGCTCGCGCTGCCGTTCCCTCAGTCGATTGTCCAGTCTAATGGCTAGTCCGATCAACTACTCCAAATTATTGGTCTCGTCCCGGTCCGCCAACTCATCTTTGACGGCAGGACAGAGTCCCCGACGAAAAATGTCGCTCAACGCAACATCGTCGAATCCACTCTCTGCTGCCAGGATGCGGAACGAAATGGAGTATTCGGCTACTGACAAGTCCCCCTGGGAATGATCCAACAACCGACTACCGGCTTCCTTGCCCTTGACGGGGTGATCAAAAACTCTCCTCAGTTCAGATTCGAATGCCGGGAAGGAGGAATGTAACGCAGGGTTGGCGCTGACCGCCATCGCCCACGATGCCGCTTGACCCGTAAGTCCACTTGGAGGTAATCCAAGTGCACACACCTGATCAGTGAATTAAGCAGTGATCAGACGAGCCCAGAGCTGCACCAGGTATAGCACGGTATGCGTTATTTAGCGTAGTACAGCAGTGGTCTAAAATTGTATTTTCCTTGGTAGGACAGTCGATGTGTTGCTTGTATTTAGGAAGTTTGTGGTTGAGTTTAGTTTTGTTAAAGTCACCAAGAATAATGAGGCGTGAGTCTGGGTTCTTTTTTTCAATTTTGTTTACCTGATCAGCGAGCGTTAGCAGTGTGGCGCACATGTTAGCTTGAGAAGGAATGTAAACACCGGCAAGGATGAAAGACGTGAACTCACGCGGCAAGCAAAATTACTTCCAGTTCAAAAACAGCGACTCCAAGTGTGTGCTGAGCTCCGTGACGTTGGTACACCATTTTTCGGTGATATAGATGCATATCCCGCTGCCTTTTGTTTTCCCCGATAACTCCGTGACGCGGTCTGCCCGGTGAAGTTGAAGCCCAGAAGCATTACGGCGCCATCGGGGACGCGTTTACAAAGCCATGTCTCCGTTAAGCACAGGGCGACGGAACGTCCAAAGTCTTTACTGGTCTTTGTCAGAAAATGACGCTTGTCCATTTTGTTGGGTAGGGAGCGTAGATTCGCGATGTGGATCGACGGGAACATCATTCGAAATCCTCTCTTACTGAGCTTCACTTGGATGCCGGTGCGCTTCCCCCTTCGTCGCCATTGCCTCCATGCGCCGTACGCCGCGGCCGCCCCACCGGTGAGTAACTCGGAGAAAAAAAGTCCGGTGAAAGAAAGTCCGGCTTGCGTAAATGAGTCACGTAATGTCACCAAAGACTAAATAGAATCACAAAAACATAGACAGTACTACAGAGCATGTACACGAGTCGACCGCACGGTTAGGCGCAATCTTGGATCTTGGAAGTTGTGTGTAAAAATGTGAAATGACACAGGGAAAAAGTATTGAACCCGGCAACTGGTATTTATTTAATACCTTGTACAATAGCCTTTGTTTGCAGTGACAGTTTCAAGACGCCTCCTGTATGGTGTAATTAGTCGCACGCTTTGCTCTGGTGTGATTTTGGCCCATTCCTCCACAAAAGCAGTCTTCAAATCTTGAAGGTTCCGTGGGCTTCTCTTATGGACCTTGAGTTTCAGTTATTTCCGTAGATTTTCGATTGGATTCAAGTCATGGGATTGGCTGGGAATTTCTTGCAGCTGTATTTTGTTTCTTTGAAACCATTTGAGTTTCCTTGGCAGTATGTTCATGGATTATTATCCTGCTGTTATGTCCACCCTCGTTTCATTTTCATCATCCTCTTAGATGGCAGCAGATTTTTGTCAAGAATGTCTATGTACATTTACCCATTCATCCTTCCTTCAATAATGTGAAGTTTACCAGTACCATTTGCTGATAAGCAGCCCCACACCATCATGTTCCCACCTCCGAACATCGCTGTTGGTATGGTGTTTTTAGGGTGATGTGCAGTGCCATTTCTCCTCCAGAAGTGGTGTGGATTATGGCATCCAAACAGTTCAGTTTTGCTCTCATCCAACCAGACTATATTCTCCCAGTATTTAACTGGCATGTCCAAATGTTGTTCAGCAAACTTTAAATGAGCTTTGACATGCATTTCTTTTTCAGCAATTGGGATCTTGCGTGGTGAGCGTGCATACAGGCCATGGCGACGGAGTGCATTACTCTTATGTGTTATGGCCCCAACTGTGCTTACTGGAACGTTCAGAAGCTTCGCTATGCGCCTGTAACCAATGCCATCATTATGTTTTGCAACAATTAGTTTGCAATGGTCTTGAGACAGCGCTCTGTGTATTGACTCACACCTTGCAAACGAGACCTTTTTGTAGGCCATCTATTAGGACTGAACCATCTGATATTCATTTGTACTGTCAAGGGTCTTGATTGCTGTTTGATTTTTGATAGATTTTAGTCGTCTTGGCTTTCCATGCCTTTTTGCACACCCCTTTCTTCATGTGTTCAATACTTTTTGAATACTTTTTCAATACTTAATTTCTGAGTTTATTTGTTCGACTTTCTTTGTATACGTGGATTACTTGGGTTGTTCCCAACATCTGGTGAAAATTTCAGCTTAATACCACCTTTAGCAGTGTTAAGTACTTATTTCTAGATTATCTGAACCCTTTGCTGCTATTATGGACCGTAGACGATGAAATCCCTGAATTCCTTGCAATTGTACGTTGAGGAACATTGTCCTTAAACTGTTGGACTATTTTCTCACGCACTTGTTCACAAAGAGGTGAACCTCGCCCCATCTTTGCCTGTAAATGACTGAGCAATTCGGGAAGCTCCTTTTCTACCCAATCATGGTACCCACCTGTTCCCAATGAGCCTGTTCACCCGTGGGATGTTACAAACAGGTTTCATGAGCATTCCTCAACTTTCGCAGTCTTTTTTGCCACCTGTCCCAGCTTTTTTGGAACGTGTTGCAAGCATACAATTCCAAGTTAATGATTATTTGCCATTATATATATGTGTGTGTGTGTGTGTGTGTGTGTGTGTATACATATATATGTATATGTGTGTGTATATGGCGGCACGGTGATGACTGGTTAGAGCATCTGTCTCACAGTTCTGAGGACCCGGGTTCAATCCCCGGCCCCGCCTGTGTGGAGTTTGCATGTTCTCCCCGTGCCTGCGTGGGTTTTCTCCGGGCACTCCGGTTTCCTCCCACATCCCAAAAACATGCACGTTAATTGACAACTCTAAATTGCCCGTAGGTGTGAATGTGAGTGCGAATCGTTTTTCTTTTGTATGTGCCCTGCGATTGGCTGGCAACCAGTTCAGGGTGTACCCCGCCTCCTGCCCGATGATAGCTGGGATAGGCTTAAGCACGACCGCGACCCAAGTGAGGAGAAGCGGCTCAGAAAATGGATGGATGGATGAACGATAATTCCGGATCTGAATCTCATTAAACTATTTTGTAAAAATCCGCATACATTCTCGCTGCCTCTTACAATAGTGCCAAAATTACAGAGGTTGAAAAAAAATAGCTATAAACTACTACTTATGGATTACATTAATTACTTTGAGGATAATAACATTCCACATGTTTTATTGAAAAAACAAAGAAATGTGTTTTTGGGCAGAAATTTGAATTTAACCAAAGAACTAGCAAACTAGTTAGATATTAGCTAACACCAATAAATCATCCTCATGTCCATTACAGTAGACATTCATAAAAGGGCTATTATTTTTCCTCAATGAACATGATCTGGAAAAGGTTTATGCTCAGAATGTACTTGCACAAAATGGAAAGTAAATGAATTGCTACTTTGAAAAGCTTCTCATGACACTTGAATTGATTCACATTAAAGGATTTATTAGCCATTAATGTTATCAAAGGCAGAGTTTTATGTAATGTTATGAAATAGAATATAGGTATTTACATTTTTATGATACCTTTGCAATAAAAAAGGAATCGGCCTTTCTAAAAGTGACACACTGATGAATATTGGTTACCTTTGTTCATATTTACAGATCTTTACAATTTGCATGATATACAAAATAATTTGCATGATTTAAATCTTTTGCATGATTACAATTTGCAGGATTTCCATGCTGAGTGGCAAATTGCGACAATTTTTTCCAAATGAAGAGATTTTGACCTCTTAGATTCAATATTTTCTTTTCCTAAAATGCTCAAGTGGCTTTCTTGTGTGTGTTTTGTTTGATTTAAGTGAATAGAGAAAATTCTTTGACAAGAGGCACTAGTAACTGGAGTAACTAATGCAATTTTGGTAAGCTAGTTCATGAAAACCCACCATAGCTAGTTTTGGTGTCACATAAACAATGCAGAACTCCTTGACGGTTTTCTACCATCCAATTGGCACGTTTCATTAGCTTCACAACCTATTGATTTTTACATCAGCTTTTTGTCAACAAAATGCTCAATTATCATTGCTAAAAGAACCATATCTTAATAATATTTGACTTCCATTTTCTCTTTTTCTAGCATTTGTGTTTTGCTGCAGTCTTCCATTTTGAAAAGACTAAGATAATGGGTAAAAGTTCAAACACCAGTAACTCGTTTGTGTTCAATTCACACACGTTAATTTGCCTCCCAATCTCCGAGTGTCGTGGTATTGTGTCGTTTGAGAATGACTCGTTCAAATGAACAAATCGTTTGCATGAACATATTAAATGGAATCTCTTCATGAACTTTTGTTTCGTTCATCGGTTACCACAGTTTACCTCAGTCGCGAGCTTGCCTTGTGCCACACGGGAAGCACCTCTTCTCTCACTTCCACTCTGACTACAGCTTTGCTTAAAAAAAGTGCAGAATGCGGTTTGGCATTGTCTTGCTGAAATAAGCAGGGGCGTCCATGAAAAAGACGTTGCTTGGATGGCAGCGTATGTTTCTCCAAAACCTGTATGTACAACAACATTTGTGGTGCCTTCACAGATGTGTAAGTTACCCATGCCATTGGCACTAACACAGCCTTTACTGACATTGGTTTTCTGAAGTGTTCCTGAGCCCTTGTGGTGATATCCTTTTCACATCGATGCCGGTTTTTGATGCAGTGCCGCTTGAGGGATCGAAAGTCACGGGCATTCAATGTTGGTTTTCGGCCTTGCCACTCACATGCAGTGATTTCTCCAGATTCTCTGAACCCTTTGATGATATTATGGACCGTGGATGATGAAATCCCTGAATGTCTTGCAATTATATGTCGAGGAACATTGTCCTTAAACTGTTGGACTATTTTCTCACGCACTTGTTCACAAAGAGGTGAACCTCACCCCATCTTTGCTTGTGAATGACTGAGCAATTCAGGGAAACTCCTTTTCTACCCAATCATGGCACCCACCTGTTCCCAATTAGCCTGTTCACCTGTGGGATGTTCCAAACAGGTGTTTGATGAGCAATCCTCAACTTTCTCAGTGTTTTTTGCCACCACGTTTTTGGAACGTGTTGCAGCCATAAAATTACAAGTTAATGATTATTTGCCATTATTTGTGTGTGTGTGTGTGTGTATACATATAAATGTATATGTGTGTGTATATGGCGGCACGGCGGATGACTGGTTAGAGCGTCTGTCTCACAGTTCTGAGGACCGGGGTTCAATCCCCAGCCCCGCCTGTGTGGAGTTTGCATGTTCTCCCCGTGTCTGCGTGGGTTTTCTCCGGGCACTCCGGTTTCCTCCCACATCCCAAAAACATGCATGCTAGGTTAATTGTTGACTCTAAATTGCCCATAGGTGTGACTGTGAGAGCGAATGGTTGTTTGTTTGTATGTGCGCTGCGATTGGCTGGCAACCAGTTCAGGTTGTACCCCGCCTCCTGCCCGATGACAGCTGGGATCGGCTCCAGCACGCCCGCGACCCTAGTGAGGAGAAGCGGCTCAGAAAATGGATGGATGGATAACTATTTCTGCTGCTACATGAGGAGCAGGCAGCTGCATATAAACACGTGAAAATGACGGAAACACCCACAATAGGCAAGGAGAGAACGCGCGTCTTCCTGCAGCCGTGTTGAGACGTTCAGCTCTCTCCTGGCACATCACACTGGTGACCTGCTGGCCAGTCGCTGCATTGAGGATGAGCTACTTCTGTACCTCAAGGAGCCAGTGATCGACAGGCGGAAAGGGGACCCACTCCAGTGGTGGACGTGACAACTCTATCTTTGTTTTATTTACTTTATACAAATTTTCGCGAACTATTTATTTCAATTTGCAGTTAACTTTATAACAGATGCTGCTGACCCTGGGAACACTCTGGACTTTTTCTTTTTGAACTTTTAAACAAAATTATTGTGATGATTATTAATATGAGTAGTAGTAATAGTATATCATTATTATGTAAAACGTTTTAATTGTATTGAGATTTTGGAAAACTTTATTCAGTATAGACAACTTTCGAGAGCTATTTATTCGTTGAAAGTTTTCATGTCACTTTGTAAGACATTGCTGCTGAGCCTGGGCGCTCCATGCACCTTTTGTTAGAATTTTTAAGCAAAGATGCCTGCTATTTTCTAAGGTTAAAAAAAACCTGTTGCAAATTTGAAAAGCTGTTGAATAAATGTGCTTACAGTAATTGAAATGAAGTGTTGGAGATTTCAATATTTCAAATTTTGACGCCAAAAGTTTTCTTTTTACCGCTGAATGAATATCGGCTCCCATCATCGGTTATCATCCCCCTTGATTACTAATAACTGGCATCAGTTTCGGCCCTGAAAAAAATTCTGTATCATTACAAAAAAGCAAAATTTTTGTTTAATCTGTCCATAAAATATTGTTTATCATTTGCTCTTTTGTATCAAATACAAGTTTGCAAAAGGAAAATGTTGTTTCACTTGATTCATTTTCTTCAGGAGATATTCCACAAACTTAAACATGGGTGCCAATATTGGTGAGCACGACTGTATACATGTTTTAGTGTATGTCAATAAAAAAAAAAAACATTACAGTTATTGCTGGAATGGAAAAGGTTACTATTTTGGGAACCATAATCACAAAATGTGGTCTTCTACGATTTGTCTTTGTGTTAAGTAACTCCAAATGGATATTCAATGACTGATCACTTTGTCTCAATTCCAACAGTCCTCTTGCCAAGCTGTTATTTCCAGCAGTGGACTCCAACCTGCTGAAGTTCCTTTATGATGACAACCAAAAGGTGGAGCCGGAGTGGTACATTCCCATCATTCCCATGGTGCTTATAAACGGTGCAGAGGGCATTGGAACAGGTTGGGCGTGTAAGATTCCCAACTACGACCCCCGAGAGATTGTCAACAACATCAGCCGGATGCTAAACCATCAAGACCCCCTAGCAATGGTAAACTAGTTAGAAAATTTAAATATTATTTTAATTGCACACTTTTAGGCGGCACGGTGACCAACTGATTGGCGCATCTGCCTCACAGTTCTGAGGACCCAGGTTCAAATCTGGCCTCGCCTGTGTGGAGCTCGCATGTTCTCCCCGTGCCTGCGTGGGTTTTCTCCGGGTACTCCGGTTTCCTCCCACATCCCAAAAACCTGCATGGTAGGTTAATTGAAGACTCTAAATTGGCCGTAGGTGTGAATGTGAGTGCGAATGTTTGCTTGTTTAGATGTGCCCTGCGATTGGCTGGTGACTGGTTCAGGGTCTACCCCGTCTCTCGCCCAAAGATAGCCGGGATAGGCTCCAGCACACGGGTGACCCTAGTGAGGATAAGCGATATGGAAAATGGATGACTGGATGGATGCATACTTTAAATTTCAAATACGTGATGAATTTGTGTCTGACAGTGAAGCATGTGGTTAGCATGCAGCCTCACAACAAAGAGGTTCTTGGTTCGAATCCCAGCTCTGACCTTTATGTGTGGAGTTTCCTCTTGGAGTCCAAAAGTGAAGTCAGGCTTATTTGTATGACCCTTAATCAGAAGAGTCTCAAAGGGCTTCACAGGCCCACAGTTGACAAAGATCGATAACATCCCCTGATGTAACCCCCAACCAGGCAAGGAAAAACTCAAACCCCCATTTGAGGAAAAAAAGAAGAAACCTTGAGAAGGGACCACAGATGGAAGGATCCTCTCCGAAGATAACCAGGCTGCAATGGATGCTGACGGGGCAATCAGGGTTTGAGCTGCTTATTTGCAACCTCACCAATGGCGAATTGAAAAACAGGATGTGGCGAAGCGAATATTTCCCACGTTAGCCACGCCGGCGAATCAAAATTGCCCACGTCGAAAGCCCTCCCTGATAAAAGTTAAAGTGAGCGCACTCATTCTGCCGTGTGCGAACGGTGTTATTGATTTAGTTTTTCCCCGCTTCATAAAATGCTTCTATCGTCTGTCCGGCCGCTGCTGGCAATAACCGGCAGGCTCACGGGCCCGCCTGGCTGTGGGGAGCAGCGCATCGGGGAAGACGACCCGAATTGAAGCATGCATATTACTGCGACGTATGTTTGAAGTATGGTCAACGTGTCCTGCAATGCACAACAGTTCTCGCAGCGAGCTGCCTTCTTCATCAATGCACAAGCCGCTAATCACAGCTTGCTTGTCATGCTGAGCGGTGGCGGCACTGGCTTTCACCAGGGCTGTTACTATCATTTGGGGGCCCGCAGCAGACAGAGTCACCCCACCCCCCCATGTAATTTTGACCATTTTGTTCTGCATTTGAAATCCGTTCCAGACCCAAAATTAAATTATACCTACCTTTTTTTATATCAGTGTCTGATTAAAAATAAATATAGTGCAATATAGAAATACAGTGGGTACGGAAAATATTCAGACCCCCAATAATTTTTCACTCGTTATATTGCAGCCATTTGCGAAAATCATTTAAGATAATTTTTTTCCCCCTCATTAATGTACACACAGCCCCCCATATTGACAACACGAAACAGAATTGTTAAACTTTTTGCAGATTTATTAAAAAAGAAAAATTTAAATATCACACAGCCATAAGTATTCAGACTCTTTGGTGTGACACTCATATATTGAACTTGGGTGCTGTCCATTTCTTCTGATCATTCTTGAGATGGTTCTACACCTTCATTGGAGTCCAGCTGTGTTTGATTCTACTGATTGGACTTGATTAGGAAACCCACAAACCTGTCTATGTAAGACCTTACAGCTCACAATGCATGTAAGAGCAAATGAGAATCATGAGGTCAAAGGGAACTGCCTGAAGAGCTTAGAGACAGAATTGTGGCAAGGCACAGATCTGGCTAAGGTTACAAAAAAAACTCTGCTGCACTTAAGGTTCCTAAGAGCACAGTGGCCTCCATAATCCTGAAATGGAAGACGTTTGCGACGATCAGAACCCTTCCGAGAGCCGGCCATCCGGCCAAACTGAGCAATCGGGGGAGAAGAGCCTTGGTGAGAGAAGAACCCAAAGATCACTGTCGCTGAGCTCCAGAGATGCAGTCAGGAGATGGGAGAAAGTTCTAGAAAGTCAACCATCACTGCAGTCCTCCACCAGTCGGGGCTTTATGGCAGAGTGGCCCGACGGAAGCCTCTCCTCAGTGCAAGACACATGAAAGCCCGCACGGAGATTGCTAAAAAAACAAAAACACCTGAAGGACTCCAAGATGGTGAGAAATAAGATTCTCTGGTCTGATGAGACCAAGATAGAACTTTTTGGCCTTAATTCTAAACGGTATGTGTGGAGAAAACCAGGCACTGCTCATCACCTGTCCTATACAGTCCCAACAGTGAAGCATGGTGGTGGTAGCATCATGATGCGGGGGTGTTTTTCAGCTGCAGGGACAGGACGACTGGTTCCAATCGATGGAAAGATGAATGTGGCCAAGTACAGGCACATCCTGGATGAAAACCTTCTCCGGAGTGCTCAGGACCTCAGACTGGGCTGAAGGTTCACCTTCCAACAGGACAATGACCCAAAGCACACATCTAAAATAACGGAGCGGCTTCAGAACAACTCCGTGACTGTTCTTGAATAGCCCAGCCAGAGCCCTGACTTAAACCCAATTGAGCATCTCTAGAGGGACCTGAAAATGGCTGTCCACCAACTTTCGCCGTCCAACGTGACAGAACTGGAGAGGATCTGCAAGGAGGGATGACAGAGGATCCCCAAATCCAGGTGTGCATCATTCCCAAAAAGACTCATGGCTGTATTAGCTCAAAACAGCTTAGCTTCGACTAAATACTGAGCAAATGGTCTGAATACTTATAGCTGTGCGATATTTCAGTTTTTCTATTTTAATAAATCTGCAAAAACAATTACCTTTTTTTTCTGTCAATATAGGGTACTGTGTGTACATTAATGAGGGGGAAAAATTACTTAAATGATTTTAGCAAATAGCTGCAATAGCTACAAAGATTGAAAAATGTAAGGGGGTCTGAATACTTTCCATACCCACTGAAACTAAACTCAACTGAAACTCAAAATAAGTCTTAAATCAAGACTTAAACATTTCTACTGAGGTCGACACCCTAATTTCCACGAGTAGGACATTCCAGAGTATTGTACCCGATGGAGAATTTTCTAAAACCTGCGGACTTCTTTTTAGCACTGTCAGCACTAAGTCAGCAAGATAGGAAGGTCCTTCGGACAGCGGTGTCCAAGCAAACAAACGAACAAACATAATTAAGAGGAATAAGAGATAACTGCAAAGCCAAATCCAACAGCCCCGTTGTGGGAATATTTTACTTTTTTTGTTTTTTTGTTTTTAACCTGTCCTGTTCAGCTGCACGGCCATTCTGTATGGTGGATCTGTATGCCTTTTGTCCTGGAAAAACTTCGAGTTCGAAATACTCGCGCTGCTTATTTATTGATGTATTTATTTATTTAAATTATTATTATGATGTTTATTGAAAATCCAGCCGGACAGAGAAGGGTCTAGGGGAGAGACAGAGGGAATATTTAGGTTTCAAACAGAATGAAACCGAATGTGAGCCCATCAACGTGGCCGGATTGCCATATTTTCTTTCATCTCGACTGTAAACACTCACTACTACCTCACGAGGGGTTTTGGTCAACCGAGTACATACAAACGGAACTCTGCGCCCACAGAAAGTGTAGTTCACGCATCGCGAAAGAAATGCTGCCCTCTGATACAGTGAAACAGTCAGTGTTTCCATAATTGCAGCAAACCTTTGACAAACAGTACGAATCATCTACGAGAAAATACAAATGGCACCCCCAACAACTTTACAACGGTGAAAGATGACATTAAAAGAAATCATTTTATGTTCATCGATGTAATCATTCCCTTGATGCTGTATTATCATTTTTGGGAATAACCACAATAGATCTCAGGGGCGAGTTTGGATTTTGGTTTCTGTGCCAAGGTTCTGTGTGCGCGTTGAATCTGGAGATTGTTTATCCAGAGATCTGGGGAAAGTTTCAGTTCAGTGTGGAGCACAGTTATAATAGTTTTGGATTTTCTATTATAGTGAGGTTATTTATTTATTTATTTATTTGACTTTTTCAAATTCAGTTAGTTTTAATTTGTTTTTAGAGCAGTTAGTTTTTTGTTTTTTTTTTTTTTTTTAGAAATGCTTCATTTTGGTTTAGTTTTTATTAGTTTCAGTATTAGGTTAAAAATACCATTTTAAAAACTTTATCAACTTATAAACTAATGAACAACCATCCACAAATCAAATACAGGTACTGTATAACAGTCCATTGAATTTGAAGTGCAAATAAATGCATTGCATAATATTGCTTCTAAGGTTAGATTAGAGTGATTACAACGTACAGTAAAACCGTTCACGAGACACTTGCTGTAGTTTGGCCTATTTCAAAATGTGTTTATATGTTTAATTTACAAAATTAATGAAGTCCTTATTTGCATATTTTCCTTCCCTTGTTCATAAAATGCAAACTTCTCAAGTGGATTTAGAGATTTGTGAATGTTATTTCCCTTGAAGTAGTCCGCCGTGATGGTGACGTCACTGTTAAAACAAGGCGGCTCGCGAGCAGAGGATTTCTCAGCGTGCGTAGCGCCATTGTATAGTTGTTAACACATTCACTGCCATTGACGGCTTCAGAAGTCAAATATCCATGTTAACTCGGAAGGCTGGCAGTGAATGAGTTTGACAATTCTCTTATGTCAGTTTCTCACCTAATCCCATAAATAGTTGTAATATGGTGAATTGGTTAGCTTTTATTTCATGGTATTTACATTGAGATGTGTTAAAAAGATGTCTGTCCCAATACCTTTGCTCACTTGAAAAGTGGGTGGCTTCAAACAAAAGGTGCTCTGTCCTCGGTTGTTTAACACATCGAGCTGTAAATACAATTAAATATAAAAGCTGGAATTCTGAACTTTTGTCTCATATTCATCTTTTGATCTCAAACCCAAATGTCTTCTGTATACAATAAAAACAAATTGACCTTGCCGTTCCAATACTTTTGGAGGGGAGTGTTCTTATTCATTTTCATGTCTGGTACCACTAAAAGTACAGTGCTGTGAAAAATTATTGGCCTCCTTTTCAAATTCTTATATTGATGCATTGTTCCCCCACTTTAATGTTTCAATCAAACAAATTTAAATATCAGACAAATATAACCCACGTGAACTTAAAATGACATTTTTAAATGGTGATTTCATTTGTTATGGGGAAAAATCCCTTTCCAAAAAGATAGAATATTTACTGTATACTGATAGTTTATTTACTGTATTTCCATAATTCCATTCAAAAACTTAAACTTTCATCGATTATAGATCCAGACCCACAATTTAAACAATTTCAAGTACAACCCCAATTCCAATGAAGTTGGGACATGGTGTTAAAAATAAATAAAAACAGAATACAATGATTTGTAAATCATGTTCGACCTATATTTAATTGAATACACTACAAATATTTAATCTGAAACTGATCAACTTTATAGTTTTTAGCAAATAATCATTAACTTAGAATTTTATGGCTGCAACATTTTCCAAAAAAGCCGTGACAGTGAGACCGCTGTGTTACATCACCTTTTCTTTTAGCAACATCCAATAAAGGTTTGGGAACTGAGGACATTAATTGCTGAAGCTTTGTAGGTGGAATTCTTTCCCATTCTTCCTTGATGTCCACCTTCAGCTGTTCAACAGTCCGGGGTCTCCGTTGTGGTATTTTACGCTTCATAATGCACCACACATTTTCAATGGGTGACAGGTCTGGACTGCAGACAGGCCAGTCTAGTACCCGCACTCTTTTACTACGAAGCCACGCTGTTGTAACACGTGCAGAATGTGGTTTGGCATTGTCTTGCTGAAATAAGCACGGGGTTCCATGAAAAAGACGTTCCTTGGATGGCAGCATATGTTTCTCCAAAACCTGTATGGTCCTTTCAGCATTAATGTTGCCATTGGCACTAACACAGCCCCATACCATCACAGATGCTGGCTTTTGAACATTGGCGTCCATAACAGTCCAGATGGTTCGTTTCCTCTTTGGCCCAGAGGACACGATGTCCACAATTTCCAAAAACAATTTTAAATGTGGACTCGTCGGACCACAGAACACTTTTCCACTTTGAATCGGTCCATCTTCGATGAGCTCGGGCCCAGAGAAGCCGGCAGCGTTTCTAGGTGTTGTTGATAAATGGCTTTTGCTTTGCATAGTAGAGTTTCAAGTTGCACTGAATGATGTAGCGCCAAACTATATTTACGGACACTGGTTTTCTGAAGTGTTCCTGAGCCCTTGTGTTGATATCCTTTACACATTGATGTCGTTTTTTGATGCAGTTGGGATCGAAGGTCACGGGCATTCAATGTTGGTTTTTGGCCTTGCCGCTTACATGCAGTGATTTCTCCAGATTCTCTGCACCTTTTGATGATATTATGGACCGTAGATGATGAAATCCCTAAATTCCTTGCAATTGTACGTTGAGGAACATTGTCCTTAAACTGTTCGACTATTTTCTCACGCACTTGTTTACAAAGAGGTGAACCTCGTCCCATCTTTGCTTGTAAATGACTGAGCAATTCAGGGAAGCTCCTTTTCTACCCAATCATGGCACCCACCTGTTCCCAATTCACCTGTTCACCTGCGGGATGTTCCAAACAGGTGTTTGATGAACATTCCTCAACTTTCACAGTCTTATTTGCCACCTGTCCCAGCTTTTTGGGAAGGTGTTGCAGCCATACAATTCTTAGTTAATGATTATTTGCTAAAAACAATAAAGTTGATCACTTTGAACATGAAATATCTTGTCTTTGTAGTGTATTCAATTAAATATAGGTTGAACATGATTTGCAAATCATTGTAATCTGTTTTTATTTGTTTAACACAACGTCCCAACTTCATTGGAATTGGGGGTGTATTTATTTGTTCATTTTTACATAATTTGGGCTTCCATCTCATAAAACCCACAAAATCAGGAATTCAAAAAATTAGAATACTGTAGAGAAATCATTTACTTCTCAGTTTTTGGAGCAAAAAAAGAAAGAAATTAGGGTCACATTAAATCAATGAAAATATCTCTCTTTCCAAACGATATGTTAATCTTCAATACTAGGTTGGGAATCCCTTTACTTTGATTACTGCCTCGATGCGCCATGGCATTGCCTGGGAGTTATAGAAGCCCAGATTTCCTTGATCCTTGCTGTCAGTTCTTCCTTGTTTTTGGGTCTGGTGCCCCTCATTTTACTCTTGATATAATACCCCATTGATTCTCAATGGGGTTTAGAGCCGGTTAGTTGGCTGGCCAGTCAAGCACTGTGATGACATCAAACCAGGTTTTGGTGCGTCTGGCAGTATGGGCAGGGGCCAGGTCCTGCTGGAAGATGAAATCTGCATCTCCATACAGATCCTCAGCAGAAGGACTCATGAAGTCCTCTAAAACATTCTGGTAGACTGTTGCGGTGACCTTGGATTTAAGAAAGCAGAGTTTACCAACACCTGCACTGGACATTGCACCCCAAATCATGACTGACTGTGGATATTTCACACTGGACCTCAAGCAGCTTGGGTTCTGTTCTTCACCCGTCTTCCTCCAAACACTTGGACCTTGATTCCTGAGTTTAGGGCCACACTTTACTTTCATCGGAAAAGAAAGATATGATATGATATCAGTCCTTATTCTCCTTGGCCCAGTTGAGACGCTTCCTACGTTGGCTCAGGATCAGAAGTGGCTTGACCCGAGGAAACCGACAGTTGTAGCCCATCTCCCGGATGCGTCTGAATATGGTGGTTTTTGAAGCTGTGACTCCCACCACATTCCACTCTTTCTGGATCTCTGCGAGATTCTTGAATCTTCTCTGTTTGATAATCCGCTGAAGCCCACGGTCATCTCTTTTGCTGGTGCATCTTCTCCTGCCACATTTTGTCCTTCTGCTAGACTTTCTATAGATATGCTTGGACACAGCACTCTGTGAACAGCCAGCCTCCTTAGCTATGAACTTTTGTGGCTTACCAATCCTATGGAGGGTATCAATGATGGTCTTTTGGTCAGTTGTCAAGTCTGCAGTCTTCCTCACATTGACCCCACCTGAGGCAATTGAACCAAACTGAAGCAATTGAATGACATCTGGGGAAACCCAGGTGCTTTGAGTTTATTAGATGTTTAGTGTGTGACACTCAGTTTAAAACATTTATGGCCTGCAAAATTTGGGCTGATTTCTTCACAGTATTGTAATTTTTTGAATTCCTAATTTTGTGTGTTTTATGAGCTGGAAGCCCAAATTATGTAAAAATAAACAAATAAATACTTGAAATTGTTTAAATTGTGTGACCTGAATCTATAATCTATGTAAGTTTAACTTTTTGAATGGAATTATGCAAATAAATAAACTTTTCCATTATATTAATTTTTTTGGGAAAGTGTCTATATGTTTGTTTCATGAGCTTTAACATTGAGTAAAAATTAACATTATGTAAAAATGTAAGAATTTGAGAAGGGGGCCAATACTTTTTCAGGGCACTGTATATTATATTACCTGAAGAATATATAAGCTTTATTGTATTACTAAATATATTTTGCTTATCAAGAAAACCATGAACATGGCTAGAGATCAGCTCTTAAACTGTCATGAGCTATTTTCCTTGTCATATTTATATTTGTCCAAACAAATGTACCTTTAGTTGTATCAGACATTAAAAATTAACATGAAACTATAGAAACAAGATTGGTCGGTTGATATTTATATACACTTATTTTACGCCGATCTGATCGGTGTTATCGGTATCGGCCGATAATTAGCATTTTATGCTGATCGGCTTTCATGTCGGACGTCGCCGATCCGATCGATTACGTCATCGATCGGCTCCACAGAAGACAAATAACTCCGCATCTTCGTCGCGTATGAATCCAAACGCTAGTTTATTTTTAGCCTTGTCACGCGTTTTGTTGCGCAGTACTGTAACTATCTGACGCCCAATAAAGTTTTTTCAATCTTGTTGGTGAAAAAACACGTCGTCGGTATGGGACTATTTTGCGGTGTCTCAGACAACAACACGGCAAGTTATTTGCAGTCTGTGCACAACTGAAGTACGTCGTGGGGAACGTCGTCTAAATGCTTCAACACAACAAATTTGATCGTGCACCTGAGAAGCATGCCCGCGTTCAAGCAATGCAGCGTGGGGGGAAAAATAAAACATAAAAAGTCAAACGGACTCAAAACTCTGGACAACACCCGTCCATATAGCTGGGACAGTGAGAAAGTTAGAGTACAGTATTTATTAAAGTAATTTAATTGCAATAAAGTAATTTAATTTCAGTAAGTTAGCACCCATTATTTGTCATGTTGTAATGTTGATTTGACCTAAACTTATGTCAGTGGCCAATCCTTGAATGGCCCATAGAGGTCATTGGTGTTTTAACTTGTGTCTAAAATGCTAGAGAAGAATTTGAGCTGGGGCGGACGGCTCCAGCACGCTCGCAACCCTTGTGAGGATAAGCTGTACAGAAAATGGATGGATACAGTATACAGTACACAAGTATATACAATAAATGAACAAGTCATGTAAATAGACACATTGCTCCATCTTGTGATCGGATTGGTTATCGTTTTTTTTTTTTTTTTAAGCCTAATACTTATCCATGATATACGCTTTCGTAAACAATACATTTGCACCCACTCAGTGGCTGATGTTGTTCATTGCGTACAGAGCCACGACACTCAAAACAGCGGACCTTTTTGCTCCACCTGGATATTAAGTGGTTTACCCTTTTTGCAATCAGGTGGATTTGTATTTTTCTCCAATTCCCAGATTTCCAGATTGGCCTGCTAATTGCGTGCTAAGAGATCTATGAGCACCGCTAAGAGCGAGTTGTAGCGAGTAGTTCAAAAGGATTCTTGCATCTTGTTTCTCCATGAGGAAATGTAATCTGCACTATGCAGCACCTTGCCATTCGCTCGTCCCGCCAGTCAGACATGCACACACACACTAAGACACAGAACCCTCCCTCCAATATAAAGGCATTTCTCTAACTTGTCAGCAGACAGGCAGTCATTAACTGGCCGTCAGCTTTTTGTGTACTGCTTTTAAGACACAACTGGATATCACTGTCGCACGTTTGTTTGTTTTTTTTTTGTTTTTTTTTAAATACCAGTACTTTAAAAGACTTGAACCATGCTATATTTTTATGTCAAAATACCTTGGTTTGGTACTTGTATCGGTACTTGGTGCAATACTATGTTGCAATAATAAATATATTTGTCCACTCACATGTTAAGAGTATTAAAAACTTGGAAAATGTCATTTTATTGTGCATTTAGAACAGATACAAAATGTGTGATGAAATTGAAAATGATGCAATTAATCATGATTAAAACAATTTTTTGTTTGACAGCCCTAATAATTACACAACTTTCTTTTATTTATTATCTTACCTTTGTTTCCTTGTAGCTTCCCAGATATAAAAACTTTAAAGGGGTGATCCACGAACTGGGTCCGAACCAGTATCTGGTCAGTGGAGAGGTGTCAGTCCTTGACAAAAACACCATCGAGATCACAGAACTTCCCGTCCGAACATGGACACAGGTACACTTCAGCTCCTTGTCCAATCTGCGTAAGATACATTTCTAAAATGTCAGAAGAACTATTGTATTTTATGACATAGAAGAAGACTCTTCACTCTTTGAGGCCGCACTTGAACACCAAACGGACAAATAACACTTGTCAATTAATGTGCATGTGGCGCGTGCAGCTGACACTTTGTCAAACACCTCCTTGTCCCCAGTTGACCACTTTGCCTAACATGCATGTGCCGGTTATTAGAAGTCAAAGCTGATAAAAGCATTACAGCTCAGGCTATGATGCGCGATTCAAAGCACAAATCTTTATGTATTATGTTTGGGAACTGGTGCTAGGACATTGGTGGTGTGAAGGTTCACATACTAGTAGCAGTCAGCATCACCACCCAACCACCACTCACAAACTTAACCAAAATAAGTGGGATATAAAATGGATGCGAACTGGTGCTGAGCATAATCACGGTCTCCACGGTCATGTACAGGCTTATAAGGAGTCTGTGCTGGAGCCGATGCTGCAGGGCACCGACAAAACACCATCACTCATCAGCGATTATAAGGAGTACCACACAGATTCTACCGTTAAGTTTGTGGTTCGCATGTCTGAGGAAAAACTAGCCCAGGCTGAGGCAGCTGGGCTCCACAAAGTCTTCAAACTTCAATCCAGCCTCACCTGCAACTCAATGGTAAACATTCATTCAACTTAAAATTGACGATAGATAAGTTTTGATATGAATTAAAGATGGTGTATAATCATATTTTTTTCCCGTCTACTTTATTCTTAGGTTCTGTTTGACCACATGGGTTGTCTAAAGCGATATGATTCAGTCCAAGACATTCTAAGAGAATTCTTTGAGCTGCGCCTGCACTACTACAAACTTCGAAAGGACTGGTTAATTGGTAGCCTCGGAGCCGAAGCAGCTAAACTGTCCAATCAAGCTCGTTTTGTGCTGGAGAAGATCGAAGGAAAAATTTCAATTGGTAAGAGGTTTGAAAATGTTTAAATCTTCAGTCTGATATTTGTTCTTTATTTTGTGTCCAAACAGAGAACAAATCCAAGCGTGAGCTAATCCGCATGTTGGTCCAGAAAGGCTATGAGTCTGACCCTGTAGCTGCCTGGACAAAGGCTCAAGAAAAGGTAGTTATCTGCATCAAAGCTGTGGTTTTATTAAACATTCATGTTATGATATCCGGCTATGAGGCCAAATATCTATGTTTTGTGTCTCTGTAAATATAAAAAAATATATATATACAGCAGCTGAAATATGTAACAACTCACCATTTTCTCATTAAATATATTTCCAAAGGTGCTATTGACATGAAAACTTGACCAGATGTTGGGAACAACCGAAGTAATCCATACATACAAAGAAAGTAGAACAAATAAGATGAGAAATTAAGTTCAATGTAATAATGTGAAATGACACAGGGAAAAAGTATTGAACACGCCCACTAGTATTTATTTAACACTCTGTGCAAAAGCCTTTGTTTGCAATAACAGCTTCAAGATGCCTCCTGTTTGGAGAAACGAGTAGCATATATTGCTTTGGTGTGAATCAATGTCCCCTGCCTTCCCTGGGACATGGGTGAAGTTCTGCCGGAGTTGGGAGTTGAAACTCCTTCTGACGGGGGATTCTGCCAGACGTTACCAGCAGACCCTCACAATACGTTTGGGCCTGTCAGGTCGGACCAGCATCTTCCCCCACTGTCGGAGCCAACTCACCACCAAGTGGTGATCGGTTGACAGCTCCGCCCCTCTCTTCACCCGCCTGTCCAAGACATGCAGCCGCAAGTCTGATGACATGACCACAAAGTCCATCATCGAACATCGACCTCGGGTGTCCCACGTGTGGACACCCTTATGCTTGAACATGGTGTTCGTTATGGACAATCCGTGGTGAGCACAGAAGTCCAATAAGAGAACACCACTCGGGTTCTGATCGGAGGGCGGGGGCGTTCCTCCCAATCACGCCCTTCTAGGTCTAACGGTCATTGCCCACATGAGCATTGAAGTCCCCGAGCAGGCCGATGGAGTCCCCAGCGGGAGCGCTCTCCAGCACCCCCTCCAAGGACTCCAAAAAGGGTGGGTACTCTGAACTGCTGTTTGGTGCATAGGCACAAACAACAGTCAGGACCCGTCCCCCCACCCGAAGGACCCTCTCGTCCACCGAGGTGAACCCCAATATACAGGCACAGAGCCAGGGGGCAATAAATATAACTACACCTGCTCGGCGCCTCTCACCGTGGGCAACTCCAGAGAGAGTCCGACCCCTCTCAAGAGGACTGGTAGCAGAGCCCAAGGTGTGTGTCGAGGCAAGCACGACTATATCTAATCGGAACCTCACATACCAACTCGGGCTCCTTCCCTGCCAGAGAGGTGACATTCCACGTCCCAAGAGCCAGCTTCTGTAGCCGGGGATCAGATCGCCAAGGTCCCCGCCTTCGGTCACCGCCAAGCTCACACTGCACCCGACCCTTATGGCCCCTTCCACAGGTGGTGAGCCCATGGGAAGGGGGACCCACGTTACCCTTTCGGGCTGTGCCTGGCCGGGTCCCATAGGTGCAGTTTCCAGCCACTAGACGCTCGCTTTCAAGCCATACCTTCAGGGTCCAATTTTCAAGGAAATAAAATGTTATCTTCCGTAATTCTTCGTTGGGAGTACAACAGGTCTGTTTGGATTCTGAGCTGACAGCCAACCCCGGGCTGGAGGCGGTACTCGTGCGTTGGTCCTGAATGCTCAATCACCCGGGGTCCCCTGACCATCAATCCGAGGATATAACTTCTGACACCACTCTTGTGTTGTGTTCTTTTGAAGAATAATTAAGGAAACAGTCTTGTCGTTATGATTTTTTTAATACAAAAAGCTAATTACGTGATACAAACAAAAAGTCAGAGGGAGAAAGAACAAAAACTAAGAGGGAGAGGGGAGGAGATGGCTGGCTGTCCTCATGATCTTTGCAAGCCCCCACACTCTCTCTGAACCCATCCATCCATCCATTTTCTGAGCCGCTTCTCCTCACTAGGGTCGCGGGTGTGCTGGAGCCTATCCCAGCTGTCATCGGGCAGGAGGCGGGGTACACCCTGAACTGGTCACCAGCCAATCGCAGGGCACATAGAAACAAACAACCATTCGCACTCACAGTCATGCCTACGGGCAATTTAGAGTCTCCAATTAGTCGCCCACCGTGCCGCTCTAACCAGTCGGTCACCGTGCCGCTCTCTCTGAACCCGAAAACCCGAAAAGAAAAAAAGGATTATAAGGGAAGTCAGATTCAGTAAATTTCCAAAATCAGGACATTTCCACCAGCTACCCAGCCAGCTGTTGTACCCCGCTTGGGAATGTCCTTGGATAAGAAAAACACTGGCTTGCTGCTTTTAGACATCTCAGAGAAGTTAAACCAGAGTTATGGAACAATAAATACGTTTTCAAGGAAATCCCTTCAACCTTATAAATGTTAATATATGTAATCTTGCCAACTCAATAGGAACTTGGAATGACAGATGGTGGTAGACTTAGCAAAAAGGATGCAAATTGCTGGAGTGAACACTTTTTTCCAGAAGAAGCACGAACATAGGGTGACCTAGAAGAGCGGCGGTAGAAGCACGCAGGTGGATTACATCTTGTTCAGACGATATAATCAGAAGGAGATTACTGACTGTAAATTAGTGGTAGGGTGGGTGGCTAGACAGTTTAGGATGGTGGTGTGACAGATGACTGGTAGCGGGGAGGAAGATTAAGAAGACAAAGACAGAGCAGAGATCCATGTGGTGGAATCTGAGCAAGGAAGATTGTTGTTTGGCTTTTCGAGAAGAGATGAGACAGGCTTTTGGTGGACAGGGGGAGCTTCCAGAAGACTGGGCCACTGCAGCCAAGGTGATTAGAGAGACAGGCAGGAGAGTACTTGTTCTATCTTCTGCTTGTAAAGAGACTTGGTGGTGGAACCTCAAAGTACAGGGAATAATACAAGAGGTTAGTTCAGAAGAAGTGGGACACTGAGAGGAATGAGGGGAGGAGACAAGAATACATGGAGATGCAATATAGGGTAAAGGTAGAGGTGGCAAAGGCCAAACAAGAGGCATGTTATGACATGTATGCCAGGTTGGACACCAAGAAAGGGAGAAACATCTATACAGGTTGGCCAGACAGAGGGATAGAGATGGGAAGGATGTGCAGCAGTTTAGAGATAGATATGTGTTGACTGGTGGCAGTAGTGTGCTGGATGAATGGAAAGAATATTTTGAGGAGTTGATGAATGAGGAAAATGAGAGAGAAGAGTACTCGCGCCTTGCAATTGTGGTGGACCAGGAAGCAGCAATGATTAAGAAGGGGAAGTTAGTTTGTAAGGCACGAAAGAGGATGAAAAATGGAAAGGCAGTTGGTCGTCATGACATACTTGCAGAGGAATGGAAGCATCTCGGAGAGGGGGCTGTGGGTGAGAGGATGCCTGAGGAATGGAGAAAAAGTGTGCTGGTGCCCATTTTTAAGAACAATGATGTGCATAGATGTGGGGACTATAGAGGAATGAAGTTGATGAGCCACATAATGAAATTATGGAAGAGTAGTGGAGGCTAGATTTAGGACAGTAGTGAGTATTTGCAAGCAACAGTATGGTTTCATGCCTACAAAGAGTACCAATATGCATTATTTGCCTTGAAGGTGTTGATGGAGAAGGACAAGGAACTTAAGAAGAAACTACATTGTGTCTTTGTAGTTCTAGAGAAAGCCTTTGACAGAGTACCCAGAGAAGAACTGTGGTATTGCAGGCAGAAGTCTGGAGTGGCAGAGAAGTATGTTGGAATAGTACAGGACATGTACGAGGGCAGCACAACAGTGGTGAGGTGTACTGTGGGTGTGACAGGGTAGTTTAAGGTGGAGGTGGGACTGCATCAGGGATCAGCCCTGAGCCCCTTCCTGTTTGCAGTGGTGATGGATGAGCTGACAGATGAAGTTAGATTGGAATCCCCATGGACCATGATGTTCGCAAATGACATTGTGATCTGCAATGAAAGCAGGAAGCAGGTGGAGAAACAGTTAGAAAGATGCAGGCATGCACTATAAAGGAGAGGAATAAAGATTAGCCGAAGTAAAACAGAATATATGTCCATAAATGAGAGGGGTGGAGGAGGTGTGTATATATATATATATATATATATTTCATTTTCTGAGCCGCTTCTCCTCACTAGGGTCGCGGCCGTGCTGGAGCCTATCCCAGCTATCTTCGGTCGAGAGGAGGGGTACAACCTGAACTGGTCGCCAACCAATCGCAGGGCATACATAAACAACCAACCACTCTTACTCACATTCACACCTACGGGCAATTTAGAGTCTTCAATCAACCTACCATGCATGTTTTTGGGAAGTGGGAGAAAACAAGGGTATATATATATATATATATATTTTTTTTTTTAAGAGTACTAGGAAGTCTTATAATTCATGTCGAGTCTGCTACCTTAACTTACTTTTGAAACATACCGTATATTTTGCAGCCTGGACCGTCTCCATTTGCTAAAACTTTCTCTTCTCTGTCCCGTGTGTGTGATACTGAGAGCATTTTGGATTAAGAAAAGGCCGATGCCGATTTGCACCAAAATCCCAAATATCGGCCCCGATAATAATAATAATAATATACATCACTCCCTCTCATGTATATCCCACGAGGGAGTGATGTACTCACAACCTGCTCTATTGTTCTTTAATTGTTTTTGTTTAATCATTAAACAATAGCAAATCAACAACAACAATCGATAAATAAACGGTAAACATTTTTGATAAACTTTAATGCAAAATATATTTATATACGATTAATCAATGGAATAATCATTAGAATAATCTGAAGATTCTAAAAGCAATTGCGACAGCCCTACTTGGAAATTAACAGAGGTTCCATTGTACAAACATAAACAATTGGATGATGTCCACGATTGGTGAGAAATGGGCTGGGCGATTATATGATCGAGATCAAAGATCGTGATACATTTTCCGTCAGTCTTGGTTATCAACCGTTTGCGTATTTACTCGATCTAACACGGCGGGAATGTGCGTAATCAGCCAATCAGACTAGACCTTTTCCTGCTCCACTTCCGGTTGCCAGTTGTGGGATTAGACAGAAAACGCGGCTCCACGGCTGGCAAAATCGAAGCTCTGGGTCCGACTCAGCCGTCGTCATACAGAGTCTCGGCGGCCACTCTTCTCCCGTGCTCCAGACCAGCGATGGAGGCGGCCAGCCGGTACGCAGGTTTCCATCTCCGATTGTGTGGTGGCATCCCCAAAGCGATGTTGAGCAATGCTATTAACTAGCTAATGTGCAATGTATGTTGGCACCCTCAAAAATGGGCAACACTCCGTTTATTAATTTGAAGAAGTTCCACCATCATCCAAGTGATTATGTGGAAAGAATGAAAATGTGAGCACAGTCAGTACAGCGTATCACTCACTGCACACCACACGTAGCATTAGCAGTTAGCCACTGCTAGCGGTGAGGCCGCCAGACCAAAGCAGCAGTCAATGGTGTCATCATTATTCAGGTGGGATAAAGTGGCAGAACTAGTTAATCTGTATTATTGTTAAAGAAGATGGACATTTGAAAATAGCAATAATAGAAGCAACCAACAATAGTATCATAGCTGGAGAATGATAGTGTTTACAATCCAAGGTGTCTTCATTATCCCAGATGAGGCAGTGTGTTTATTTTGTGTCTTGTCCCTCCAAAAATACTCAGGACTTCAAATTATATTTTTCTACTTTCATTGCGCTGTTGAGTGAAAATTGTTAACAAAAGGCGTTCATAAAATGTTGAACTACTCTCTAGCTTCTTTATTTTTCAGTGCAGATGGTTTAAAAGCGGCCACTTGGGGGAGGAAAAAAAAAAAAAAGTTCATTTTAAAAAAAAAATCGAGAGCAGACGATATGAAAAAAATAGTTGTGATCTTTTTTTTTTCCCCTTTTTGCCAGCCCTAGGTGAGAATCTTCTGCCACCTCACGAGTTGATTCGATTATGATTTGAAAAGAAAAACTTTACATTGGATTTTTTTCTTCTAAGGATTTTTTTTGTCTCTCACAGGCTAAAGAAGAAGACGACAACGATGGAAATGACAGCGACAGCTCATTGCTCTCTGGTACTTCGTCTGGCCCAAATTTCAATTACATCCTCAACATGTCTCTTTGGTGCTTGACGAAAGAGAAGGTGGAGGAGCTCCTGAAACAAAGAGACCAGAAGGTTTGGTGAAGCACATTTCTTTTTCTCTTCTGCACACTGATCATCATTATTAGTCTTAATTTTATGAATGCAGCCATCCGGGAGGGCACAAGCCAGTGCAAACTATAGGCAGGTCCCAAGCCCAGATACTGTAAATGCATTGAGTTGCATCAAAGCAAGCAAGCGGCCAAACAAATACAGTATGATCGTTCATCCAAAGAATTCATAGAGAACGGGATCACCGGATTGGATTAACAAGAACCGTCATCGCTGCTGTTAACCTACAGGGTGCCTGTGGTAACTCAGCTCATGTGAGTCAAAGATGATGGAGAGGTGGAAAGCGATTCATTGGCCTGAAAAGAAGAGAGAAGCACAGAGCCTAAAACTGAAAGTAGGGACTTTGAATGTTGGGACCATGACAGGAAAAACTAGGGAGTTGGTTAACATGATGATCAGGAGAAAGAGAGAGTAGCACAGCTGTCAAATGCTACGGAATGTCCGTATATAAGAACCTGCTTGGGGGCACGGGTTTTTATTACGCCCCCTGAGAATATTTTTAAGAAAAAGAGTGACGTTCAGTGTTGTGGGATCAAATAGAAGAATAAAGTTGGTGAGCCATACAAAGTTATGAGAAAGATTAGTGGAGGCTAGACTGAGGACAGAAGTTTTCACCGTCTATCATTTTTCCATCACATGTATTTATCCTGTGCCCACAGCCTCCTTTTAAACGGGTGTTCGACAGTGTATCAAGCTATGTATTGACAATCATTTACACTTCACTTCAAACTAGACATTTTTCCAGGTGCATTCAAAATCGCCGTTGTAAAGGTCTTACTAAAGAAAGCCACTCACCAGCTCCAGACAAATATCAAACGTCACATTCATTAGTAATCCTATCCTCCGCGAGTAGCAGGGTTCAACTGTATATTGGTAGAAGGATGATGAGGATGCAGGTGCCAGGCAAGAGAGTTCGAGGAAGACCTAAGAGAAGGTTGACAGATGGAGTCAGCTTAGGCCCGGTACACACATAAACAGAAGTCGGCCTGTTTTTCTACCAATTTTGACCCTTGCTGACCAATCATGTCAAATGCCAGACAATCTTAAATTTTACAAGATTGTCCTTCGGGCTGATGTGTGTTAAGAGTGGGCTCGTCTCGATTTTAGGGTCCCAAACAAGTTGGGGGCAACAATGCCCAAAAGTCTTCATGTGTGTGGGGGGAGAGTCAACTTCCCCAGTCATGACGCGGTGTATTGTGACGTCGAACGGAATATAGCCAATCAAGAAGAACCCTGACTCAACAAAAGGCAAATAAAAACAATCAACAAACAATTATCAATCTATTCTTGCTCTTGTGCAGACAGGAGAGCTGCAGAATATCCAGGAGAAATGTTCAGAGGATCTGTGGAAGGAGGACTTGGCAGTTTTCATTGAGGAGTTAGATGTAAGTGTTTCTACAGAATGTGTCTCGTTATTTAGCTGTTAAGATTCAACCCGGCCAAATTACGGCTGCCTCCGAATGCAAGGTGCTGACAACGCTCCTTTAAGCTCTTTTAGGTATGGATTTTTAAACAAGGAAAAGTTTGCTGCGGGAGGTTGGATGCAGTTGATACAAAAAAAAAAATGGAAGTGGTTTTCACATTTTATGTTAAAGCCTTATTCCAAAATTTTGTCAATTCAAATTTTCCCCCTAAATATTCTACACATGACAGCCCATAATGATGTGAAAAAATGTTTATTGAAATTTTTGCAAGTAAAAATAAAAAAAACAAAGAAATCACATGTACATATAGTAAGTATTCACAGCCTTTGCCACGAAGCTCAAACTGGATCTCAGATGCATCATGTTTCCGCTGATCATCCTTGAGAAGTTCCTACACCTGTAGTCAATTCAGTTTATTGGACATGATTTTGAAAGGCAGACACCTGTCTATGTAAGGTCCCACAGGGGACAGTGCATGTCAGAGCTCAAACCAAGCATTAAGTCAAAGGAATTGTCTGTTGACCTCTGAGACAGTATTGTCTCGAGGCACAAATCAAGGAAATGATACAGAAAGATTTCTGCTGCTTTGAAGGTTCCTTTGAGCGCAGTGGCCTCCATTAAGTTCCAAACCACCAGGACTCTTCCTAGAGCTGGCCACCTGTCTAAACTGAGCAATCGGGGGAGAAGAGACTTAGTCAGGGAAGTGACCAAGAACTCCATGGTCACTCTGTCAGAGCTCCAACGGCCCTCTGTGGAGAGAGGAGATCCTTCCAGAAGGACAACCTTCTCTGCAGCACTCCACCAATCAGGCCAGTATGGTAGCAGAACCCACTCCTTAGTAAAAGGCACATGGCAGCCCGCCTGGAGTTTGCCAAAAGGCACCTGAAGGACTCTCAGACCATGAGAAAGAAAATTCTCCAGTCTGATGAGAATGTGAATTCCAGGCGTCGTGTTTGGAGGAAACGAGGCACCGCTCATCACCTGACCAATACCATCCCTACAGTGAAGCATGGTGGTGGCAGCATCATGCTGTGGGGTTGTTTTTCAGCAGTAGGAACTGGGAGAAAGGTCAGGATTGAGGGAAAGATGAATGCAGCAATATACAAAAAACCTGCTCCAGAGTGCTCAGGACCTCAGACTGGGGCGAAGGTTTACCTTCCAACATGACAACGACCCTAAGCACACAGCTAAGACAAACAACTCTGTGAATGTCCTTGAGTGGCCCAGCCAGAGCCTAGACTTGAATCCAATCGAACATCTCTGGAGAGATCTAAAAATGGCTGTGCACCGACGTTCCCTATCCAGCCTGATGGAGCTTGAGCGGTGCTGCAAAGAGAGGAATGGGCAGAACTGCCCAAAGGTAGGTGTGCCAAGCTTGTGGCGTCATATTCAAAAAGACTTGAAGCTCTGATTACTGCCAGAGGTGCATCAACAAAGTATTGAGCAAAGGCTGTGAATGCTTACATGTACTTTTTTTATTTGTAATACATCTGCAAAACAACACAACAACAAAAACTTGTTTCACGTTGTCATTATGGAGTGTTGTGTGTAGAATTTTGAGGGGGGAAAAAATGTATTTATTCCATTTTGGGGTGAAGCAAACAAAATAAAAAAAATATGGAATACGTGAAACGCTGTGAATACTTTACAGATGCACTGTATGATAAAGAACACTATGCTGGTAAATAATGGCTGTTTTTGTTTTTTCCATCAGAATTTTGAGGCACTTGAGCGAGAAGAGCATAATTTAGGGAAAGTCATCAAACTTGTGAAAGGTAAAGTTGGTAAACCCAAAGCAAAGAAGCTGAATCTCGAGGAGACCTTGCCGTCACCATTTGGCCGCAGGGTGGATCCTCCATCTCAGCCGCTGAAATCTGACGCATCCAAGAAATTGACTAAAAAGAAGAAGGTAAACGTGTTTATTCAGAAGCCATATTACGTGTGAGAGGCTGTTGTCTTTTATGTGAAAGATTGCACACGTGGCAGCTTAAGAGTTTCATTCAAGTAGGCCTACAGCAAATAAAAACCCACCTTTCTCTCAAAAACACTCAACAGTATGCATCAAATCAATAAAATAACACAAGCCTGTGTTTTTATCTTAAAATATTTCTCTGTTATATAAATATTCACAATATTTTTTTTTTTTTTTTTTTTGCCAATTGTTGAAAGTAGCAAGTCTTATTTTATTTTTTATTTATTTCTATGTATTTTATTTTTCCAAAACACAAACAATCTAAGTTGAGATAAGCAGCGCTGATAGATGTGGCTCCTTACGTGTTTCTTCTATATAGTTGTACTTAATAATTATACACTTCTTGATAAATCACTTCATCATTTAAGAATTTGAACATGTTCAAATTGTATGTTTATAACAGAACACATCATAAAGATCATCATGCACAAAAGCTACGCAATCAACCATGATCATAAACCTCATCATCTACATACAGCTGTTCTTGATTACCTTTTGCAGATCTCTTTCGCATCAAGAAGATGTGCAATGCTTTTACTCTTCCGTATGCAAAACGGTTCGGTTCGACTGTGTCGGTTCGGTTTGTAGTAGGGGTGGGCGCATTGATCTAAATATCGATACTATCGATACCAAGGTGAGTATTGGTATCGGATCGATACTAGCGTGATGTATTGTATTGGAAGGTACTTTTTTGTTGTGATGTTGACATTGCTAGATTTATATTTTTTGTTACATTGCTGCTTTTTTTCTTTGTTATTTTGACAAGTGACTTTTTTTCTAATTCTTTTATTATTAAATTGTTAAAAATGTTTCTATTGTTGTAGTTAATTAAAAAAAAAAAAGCATTTTTATTGCCTCAAAACTTTGTGCTGTGTTTTACCATAATCCTAATCAACTAACGCAAGGCAAAATCACAGAATTATTCAGTGATCATGACTTTTCAAGTAAAACGATACGAGCCCTGTATTCTCTTGGTATCAGATCGATACCAAAATTCCACACACAAACGAATATTTTGATAGTCGATTAGTCAAGTCATCATATCATACATATATCCATTTCTTATTTTCAATGTCGATCTGGTAATGGTATATTCAACTTAACGTAAACTTTGCAGCTCGTACCAGCATTCCTAACATGGTTAGATATTTAAATTAAAGCGATACTGTGGCCTTTAAGATTTGTAACTGTTTAGTTAAGTTGAGTTAATTAAGTTTAGTTTTGTTTTAGTGTTCATGTACAATCACAGCAAGGGAACTGGGAATAACCCTTCGTAGGTTGCATTTTTGTCCAATGTTCTGTATTCATCGCACATGCTTTGTCGTTGACCAAAAAGTAAACCTCATGAAATTCGGTTGAGATATGAACAAGTTCAAATTCATTTCGAATGTACATGCGTTGCCTTTGATAGGACACATTACCGTAGTTGTCCGGGTACGGCACGGCTGGCCAGGAAGACCACTACTGTGCAAGCGGACCACAGGGCAATGCAGCCAGCATTGGCAGGTTTCAAGCACTTTTGAGAGAAAAACAAAGCTTAAAATGAAAATAAACGATCCTGGCAACGAATAAATGAATTGTCAACAATTTTGAGCATCATGTAACTAGGGTTGGGCATCGAGAATCAAGAACCGATTGGAACGTGGACTAAGATTCCGGTTCTCCCAGAATCGTTCAAATAAAAAAAAGTTCGGTTCCTAAAGTTTGCAGACCCCAAAGAAAAAAGTGGCGAAAACCAACAAAGAAGAACGCACACAAAGACATGCTTGTGCCCAACGGCCGCGGCAAACAAAAGTGTTTCTTAACTAACCTCAGTGCAACACTTGGATTAAGATTATATTGGGCTTTTACCGGTGGTGTGGGAAGTTATTTTTAGTGCCAAAATGCTGAGTTCTGGTGCGTATTCTTCAGAATAAAAGGCTACATACTTAAAATATCAAGTGAAGTTAAAACTTATATAAACCAAAATAACTATTTTAACAATGCTGATTTAACTTTTAGCTGAAGCAACATTAGAGTTCATTGGTTTATAAAGAAGGCCGAGTCAAATGTTCATTTTAGTTGAAGCTGCAGGCTGCTAAGAAAATGGATGTTCGTAATTTGGACACCCTTTATTTAAACCATGCAATATTTGTTGACCCAGCCCCCTAAAAAGAATCGGAGTCGAGAATCGTTTGGAACCGGAATCGAAATGAAGAATCGGTACCGGAATCGCTCAAATTCAAACGATGCCCAACCCTAATTGTGACTCATCATGGCAGTAAGCACTAGTTTTGACGAGTGCTTACATACGATATATTCTTGCTTTAACAATTTTGGGGTTTAATTCCTCTTTAAGAAGACAATTAATAAAACATTCACACATTCTGAATATTCCTGCAAAATAGCGTCCAAAAAAAACTACAGATATATTTACACTTCTGTCGAGAAACCTGTAATCCTATGCGTTGCAGTGAAGCTGTTTTTACAGAATAGATTAGAAATAGACATTTCCAGTGCCTTGAAGCATTAGTCATGTGATGTGCTTTGGTGTTATATAATGCGGTCTTTCCAACTATGTGTTTAGAGTTTACAACATTATTTCCTCCCAGAGGCCTATTGATTGTTGAGTTCAACCAGGAATGTTACATCTCTAATTGGGTAACATGAGGTGAAAAACTGTGAGAATAACAAGTCCCTCAGCGGTGTTAAACGCTGTGTTTTCGTTTCAGGTCGACTCAGACCCAGCCCTGAAGTTGGAGGGTGATGAGGATGGTTTGGGCCGAGATGCAGCAACAGGCGAAAGCCCTGTAGTCAAACCAAAGAATCCACGTGTAAAGAAGGACAAGAAAGAACCAGGTTAGAATTTTACACTGACTCTTGGTGCTTTGGCTGTGGCATCAAATATATGTGCCCTGCGATGGCTGGAGACCAGTTCAAGGCCCGAAGATAGCTGGGATAGGCTCCAGCACGCCCACGACTCTAGCGAGGAGTCGCGATATGGGAAATGAATGAATGAATGACATTTTTAGATGCATTTGTTTGTTCATGCAGGCGTTCCCAGAGTGAGAAAAACACCAGGACCCAAAGGAACTCCTGTAAAAAAGGTGAAAAAAAGAAATCCCTGGTCTGAAGATGAGTCCAATTCAGACAGTGATCTGGAGAATAGTCAGCCTGTCATCCCCAGACAGACCAAATCTCAAAGGGCATCAGGTATGGTTGACCATTCAAATGCCAGTCTAGTATGAATAACATAGCATTGTGTGTCTTGGGTGATCAGAGTGTGAGCATTAACAGGTTCCTACACGAGCATGGAAGTATGGAATTTGATTTCATACATTTCCAGGTCAGGAAAAGTATGGAAAATGGAAACTATTGTATGGAAAATTATGTTTCCAAGACTGCTACAACAGCGTTATTTACTAAAACAAAAAAATTGGGAATTTGTGGGGTTTTTTTAAGATACAGCTACAATGTTTGTGTTAGATCACACAGTACAGACCCCTTTCCAAATTTAATATCATGTACAAGTTTATTTATTTCCGTAATTCTTTTCAAAAACTGAAACTTTCTTAGCTTTCAGGGCCCACAATTTAAACAATTTCAAGTATTTATTTGTTTATTTTTACATCCATTTTGCTTCCAGCTCATAAAACCCACGAAATCAAGAAATCACCATTTACTTCTGTTTTTGTAGAAAAAAAGGGTCACCTTAAATCAAAAAAAAAAAAAAAAATTAGGGTCGCCTTAAATCAATCAAAATACGGTACTTTCAAAAGGATATGTTCATCTTCAATACTTGCTTGGGAATCCCTTTGCTTTAATTACTGCCTCGATGCGCCGTGGCATTGCCTGGGAGTTATGGAAGCCCAGATTTCCTTGATGCTTGCTGTCAGTTCTTCTTTGTTTTTGGGTCTGGTGCCCCTCATTTTCCTCTTGATAATAGCCCATCGATTCTCAATGGGGTTTAGATACGGCGAGTTGGCTGGCCAGTCAAGCACTGTGATGGCATGGGCATCAAACCAGGTTTTGGTGCTTCTGGCGGTATGGGCAGGGGCCAGGTCCTCCTGAAAGATGAAATCTGTATCTCCATACAGATCCTCAGCAGAAGGAGTCATGAAGTTGTCTAAAACATTCTGGTAGACAGTTGAGGTAACCTTGGATTTAAGAAAGCAGAGTTTACCAACACCTGCTCTGGACATTGAAAATTAAATCATGACTGACTGTGGATATTTCACACTGGACCTCAAGCAGCTTGGGTTCTGTTCTTCACCAGTCTTCCTCTAAACCCTTGGACCTTGATTCCCGAATGAAAAGCACACTTTACTTTCATCGGAAAAGAGGACCTTGGACCGCTGGCCAACAGTCCAGTCCCTCTTCTCCTTGGCTCAGTTGAGACGCTTCCTACGTTGGCTCAGGTTCAGAAGTAGCTTTACCCGAGGAACACGACAGTTGTAGCCCATCTCCCAGATGCGTCTGAATGTGACTCCTGCTTCATTCCACTTTTCTGGATCTCAGCTAGATTCTTGAATCTTCTCTGTTTGATAATCCGCTGAAGCCCACTGTCGTCTCTTTGCTGGTGAATCTTCTCCTGCCACACTTTCCATTGATATGCTTGGACACAGCACTCTGTGAACAGCCAGCTTCCTTAGCTATAAAATTTCCATTTTGTCCATTTTTTAAACGCAGATTGAATATTATTATTGTAGTATTATCCACTTTCTATACTGCTTGTCCTCATTATGGTCACAGGTGAGCTGGTGCCTATCCCTGCTGACTTTGGACAAGAGGCACGGTAGACCCTGGATTGGTTGTCAGTCAATCGCAGGGTACATATAGACAAACAACCATTCACACTCACTCACACATGGGCAATTTACAGTTCTGTGAAAAAGTATTTGGGCCCCCTTGTTATATTTTTGCATAGTTTTCTCAGTTTGTTTAAGATCATCAAACAAATGTAAGTATCAGACAAATATAACGTAAGTGAACTTAAAATGCTCTTTTTAAATGGTGATTTCATGTATTAAGGAAAAAAAATATTCAAAGTTACCTGGCCCGGTGTGAAAAAGTCATGACCCCGTAAACCTAATAACTGGTTGGCCCATCCGCAGCAGCAGCAACTGAAATCAAGCGTTTTCTATAACTGGCAATGAGTTTTTCACATCTCTGTGCTCACTATTTAACTCTTAGCTGAAACATTCATAAATATTAAGTCAATTGGGTTAGTTTCACACACAATACCTTTTTTTAGTTCATAGGTTTGATATTGATGCTGTTTATAAAGACCCCGAGTCTAATGTTCATTTTA
This sequence comes from Phycodurus eques, assembly GCF_024500275.1. Lineage (NCBI taxonomy): Eukaryota > Metazoa > Chordata > Actinopteri > Syngnathiformes > Syngnathidae > Phycodurus > Phycodurus eques. Next base: position 15,654,428 of record NC_084544.1, on the reverse strand, counting down.
GTCTATGCTGCGGGCTGCTAAGAAAATTGGTGTTCATAATTTGGAAGCCCTTTATTTAAACCATGCAAACTTTTTTGACCAGGCTTGCCATCGGGGCTGATATGCTTCATTATAGTTTCATGGAAATAATAATAATAATAATAATCCAAGATGACGCCGACCAGTGTGGTCGCCTCGGTAACGCGCTCTCTAGAATTGTTTTTTTGTTTTTCGTCCGTCTTTGGAGACCTTACACGACTCACTTACACAAGGGGAGACCTGCTAACCATCAAGGAGGCTACTCCGGACTTTCTGTCACCAACTTTTGAAAATCCGCTCAGTTTTTTCCCCCGAGTTACTCACCGGAGCGGCGTCCGCGGTTTTCGGCGCACGGAGGCGGAAGCAGCGCCACAGAGGGAAACGAGCCGGCATTCAGGTGAAACTCCGCAAGAGAGGACACAGATTGGCGTTCCCGTCGATCCACCTCGCGAATGTACGCTCCCTACCAACAAAATGGATGAGCTTCATCTTCTGTTAAAGACCAGTAAAGACTTTGGACGTTCAGCGGCCATGTGCTTCACGGAGACCTGGCTTTGCAACGCTGTACCCGATGGCGCCGTCATGCTTCCCGGCTTCAACATTCATCGAGCGGACCGCGACATGGAATCATCGGGGAAAACGAAGGGCGGCGGGATATGCCTCCATATCAACGAAAAATGGTGTACGGACGTCACGGTGCTCAGCACACACTGCAGCCCGCATTTGGAGTCGCTGTTTTTGAACTGTAAACCATTTTACTCGCCACGTGAGTTTGCATCGTTTATACTGGCTGGAGTCTATATTACACCTCAAGCTAACACGAACGCCGCATTGCTAACGCTCGCCGAACAAGTCAACGAAATTGAAAAAAAACACCCGGACTCACCCCTCATTATTCTCGGGGACTTTAACAAAGCTAAACTCAACCATGAACTCCCTAAATACAAGCAGCACATCGACTGTCCTACCAGGGAAAATAATACTTTAGACCACTGCTACACGACGGTAAAAAACGCATACCGTGCTATACCTCGTGCAGCCCTGGGCTCGTCTGATCACTGCTTAATTCGCTTAATACCGACGTACAGGCAAGAACTTAAATGTGCGAAGCCTACAGTGAAAACAGTCAAAAAGTGGACCAATGAAGCCAAGATGGCACTTCAAAGCTGTTTAGACTGCACAGACTGGAGTGTCTTTGAAAATTCAGCTGGCAGCCTGGATGAATATACGGACACTGTCACATCCTATATCAGTTTCTGTGAAGAGGTTTGTGTACCAACAAAATCATTTCGGACATTCAACAACAACAAGCCGTGGTTCACTCCTAAACTTAAGCAGCTTCGCCAAGCTAAGGAAGATGCATATCAGAGCGGGGACAGGGCCCTGTATAATCGAGCTAGAAACCAGCTGACGAAAGAAATTAACATTGCAAAGAGGATCTATGCAGCAAAGTTGGAAAAACAGTTTAGCGCGAACGACTCTAAATCAGTCTGGCATGCATTCCAATCGCTGACTAATTACAAGCGACGATCCCCCCAAGCTGAGACCAATAGCACACTAGCCAACGACTTGAATACCTTCTACTGCAGATTTGAAAAGGACAGTTTCACTCCACACACTCACCCGGCCGCACCCGCGACCACAACCACACCTCTGACTTCTGCATTAACCATCCATGAACAGGATGTGAGACGCATCTTCAAACAACAGAAGATTAACAAAGCGGCAGGACCGGACCATGTGTCCCCATCCTGCCTCAAAGTCTGCGCGGACCAGCTCGCTCCAGTCTTCACTCAGATCTTCGGAAATGTGCGAAGTTCCATCCTGTTTCAAACGCTCCACCATCATTCCAGTCCCCAAGAAACCTGCAATCTCTGGTCTGAATGACTACAGGCCTGTCGCTTTGACATCTGTGGTCATGAAGTTCTTTGAACGTCTCGTGCTGGACCACCTCAAGAGTGTCACAGGTCCCCTGCTGGACCCCCTGCAGTTTGCCTACCAAGCGAATAGGTCTGCGGATGATGCAGTCAACATGGGACTGCACTTCATCCTAGAACACCTCGACAGTGCAGGGACCTACGCGAGGATCCTGTTCGTGGACTTCAGCTCAGCTTTCAACACCATCATCCCTGAACTCCTTTCAACCAAGCTTCTCCAGCTCAATGTCTCACCTGCCATCTGCCAGTGGATTTACAGCTTTCTGACGGGCAGGACACAGCAGGTCAGGCTGGGGGAGGCCACCTCATCCGCACGCAGCATCAGCACCGGGGCGCCCCAAGGTTGTGTCCTCTCTCCGCTGCTCTTCTCTCTCTACACGAACGACTGCACCTCAGCGAACCCGACTGTCAAGCTCCTGAAGTTTGCAGATGACACCACTGTCATCGGCCTCATCAAGGACGGTGACGAGTCTGCATATCGACAGGAAGCGGAGCGGCCGGAGCTGCGGTGCGGCCGACACAACCTGGAGCTGAACACGCTCAAGACTGTAGAGATGATCATGGACTTCAGGAGGCATCCTTCGCCACAGCTGCCCCTCACGTTGTCCAGCTGCCTTGTGTCAACCGTCGAGACCTTCAAGTTCCTGGGAATTACAATCTCTCAGGACCTGAAGTGGGCGACCAACATCAACTCCGTCCTCAAAAAGGCCCAGCAGAGGATGTACTTCCTGCGGCTTCTGAGAAAGCACGGCCTGCCACCGGAGCTGCTGAGACAGTTCTACACAGCTGTCATCGAATCGGCCCTGTGTTCTTCCATCACAGTCTGGTTTGGTGCTGCTACAAAAAAGGACAAACTCCGACTGCAACGGACAATCAAAACTGCTGAAAGGATTGTCGGTACCCCCCTACCCACCATTGAGGACTTGCACGCTGCCAGAACTAAGACAAGGACGTGCAAAATCCTCTCGGAAACCCGGTCACCAGCTCTTCCAGCTCCTTCCCTCAGGTAGGCCCTACCGATCAACGCAAACTAGAACTAGTAGACATTCCAACAGCTTCTTCCCTCTTGCGATCAACTTCTTAAACACCTCACCTCTAATTCCATTACAACAAGCTGGCAATTTTTTGACTTGAGTTCGTTGTCACATTTCTGTGGGGCCAATTATGTATTACTCGTGCACTCACTGTAGTTGTCTCGTCATGCTGCACTATTTGCATATACTGGCCACTCATGCCAGAGTAGCATCTGGTCCATTTGCACACCGATTGAGGAGTATCTGTAACATTTGCACAACCGACATTGTCCCAGATGATCGAACTACTCGTCACTTTAAACCGCATACACTCCTTGAAGTCTCAGCGCCCTTTGCACAATGGTCATTGCACCGGACTATTGCAATATGAGTCATTCGAACTGCTCTAAGTGCTAGAGGACTCTGCATCTTTTTGCACAATTGTTTTTTGTCAATGTCTTTATGTTCCCAAAGTGTTCTGTAAATTGACTGTCTTTTGTACTAGAGCAGCTCCAACTACCGGAGACAAATTCCTTGTGTGATTTGGACATACTTGGCAAATAAAGATGATTCTGATTCTGATTCTAATACTGATGGAAATGTGTAGCTGCTTGCTTAATGTGTCCAGCAACTTTGCACACTTCAAGACACCGGTATCTACAACCCCAATTCCAATGAAGTTGGGATGTTACATAAACATATGCTGCCATCCAAGTGACGTCTTTTTCATGGACGCCCCTGCCTATTTCAGCAAGACAATGCCAAACCACATTCTGCACGTGTTACAACAGAGTGGCTTCGTAGTAAAAGAGTGCGGGTACTAGACTGGCCTGCCTGCAGTCCAGACCTGTCTCCATTGAAAATGTGTGGCGCATTATGAAGCGTAAAATACGACAACGGAGACCCCGACCTTTTGAACGGCTGAAGCTGTACATTGAGCAAGAATGGGAAAAGAATTCCAGCTACAAAGCTTCAACAATTAGTGTCCTCAGTTCCCAAACGTTGATTGAATGTTGTTAAAAGAAAAGGTGATGTAACACAGCGGTCACACTGTCCCAGCTTTTTTGGAAAATGTTGCAGCCATAAAATACTAAGTTAATGATTATTTGCTAAAAACTATAAAGATTATCAGTTTGTACATTAAATATCTTGTCTTTGTAGTGTATTCAATTAAATATAGGTTGAACATGATTTGCAAATCATTGTTTTCTCTTTTTATTTATGTTTAACACAATGTCCCAACTTCATTGAAATTGGGGTTGTAAAATCTGACTGTCTTTTAACGTATCAGGCCAGGGGAGGTACCTGTGTTTGCATCCCGTGCTCACTCACTGTGCTCAGAGACAGGGAGAGCAGCGGACTGCAGATGCGAGGCGTTGAATGGTTTCTTTGATACAGTAACTCTTCATTTTGACATTAAAGAGGTGTCATTGTAAGCTGAGGCTACTATATATTGTCCTTTTACTGTGAAGAGGATGGCGTGTACCAGTGGTAAGGCTGCTCTTCAGCTAGCATGAGCATGCATTTCCTTTATCAGGATAGACGTAATATCATGCATATTTAGCAGGTGAACGTCCTTACCTGTCTTAATTTTTATTCAAATATTGCTACATGCTTGAGGCACTGCTGCTAGTTTGCAACGTGAACCCAACACCTGTTGATTTCAGCAAGGCGTCTGTCTGTATCACTTGAGTGGCGATAAATCGTCATTGCGCAGTGGCTCATTGCACAGTGGCAAAGTCGACGCATCGATTAGGCGACTAATTGGTTCAACCCCTAGCATTGTCACAGATACAATTAGCTATTGTACATAGCAGCCTTTACTATGGCTTTGTCGATTGCTGTGGGCTAATTTCAAGGTCTGGACTTCCGAGTGACACAAGTCAAAATCAGAACATCGGGCAGTCCTACAGCCGACCATATTCAAAAGTTCATAGGGGTGGATTTAAGCTGTCTGGCGGTAAGGTCGACGGGGTATTCAGTGGTATGGTCTGTCAGATGCCGATTGACGGAGAAGACACGATATTAGAGACGACCTACAGTCACGGTTTGATAATGATATTGTGGCATAGTGGCATAAATTAACCATAAACGTGAAATAAGCATAAATATTAAATAACACATACGGTACATTCAACAGATATGGGGTAAAAAAGGGCTAACGATGATAATAATAATGATGATGCAGTCAATGAACTGCGTGGTACGATTTAGATGATTCGATGGCTAACTGTTCACATATTTATGAATGAAATAAGTTTGATCCCAGCCGACATGTCCGCGGAGCTCGTGTATCGTCTGCTCGCTCTGTGAGAAGGCAGCAAGACCAAGTTTTGGCATTGCAGTGGACCAGTGTACGGACAGCGGATTTAAAATAGGACGTTTGCACCAATGTGGGCGTCAACACAGTGGCTTCAATCCTCTCCAATCGAAGCAGGTCACAGCATACGGTTTAAAAGCACCTCAAATAGTCTCCCGTAGGGTGACGTCATATGTGCGAAAGAGGTTTCAGCCACCCGTGCGAGGCTGAAGCAACGAACCCTGGCGGGTGTTCCCTTATTAAATACAGAATGAGCTGGTGAAAAATCGCTGGCGATCGAAATGTGTCCGCGGACCTCATTGACTTCAATCCCCTCCGACAATCCACCCCCTCACCTCAGACCCCCGACCCCCATAGCAGCGTGCTGGCTAGAAAGTAATATTGATGATACAAATAATATTGCATTCAATGAATTGGTTTCTGTAATGATTGAGGTTTTGGATGCCCACTGTTGATATAAATCTGTCATCCAGTTAGTGACACAAAACATGTTTTGGTATTTTGACGTACTGTGACATAATATGTGCAATATCAAATAAACATGCAGAGATTTTTACTTTGCATTTGTTTTTCAAATAATTGTATATGAAGTAAATTGGCTCACATGTCGTCAAAATCACATTTTTGAATCTCTTCCGTACTGTGATCCACATGGATTTCTCCGTGGCTTTCCGAGACTGATTGTGTTGGCTTCGTGGCTAAGAAACAGTCTGACGCAAACAAGGGTCATCAACGTACAAACTTATATAAAACTTAAGAGTCCACAGCAATACTCATTTCTTTGACCCACACACTGCTTCTTTCTTTTAGCATCCAAGCCAAAATACACGTTTGACTTCTCAGAGGAGGAAGATGAGAGGGATAACGAGGAAGAGGATAATGATGACGACGACGACCCTGTGGCCACGTTTAAAGACGAACCCAATGCATCTGAAATGAAGGGGCAAGACAGTGACCTTGATGATGACTTTGATTACGATGAAGACTCATACTCTGCCCGCAACCAAAAGAGCATGTAATACGAATTTTTTTTGGGACATTTACTAACCTAATTCTTAACTATTTGGTGGGCTTGTAAGACCCCGATCATCTGTGTGCTTATTTCCCTTCTTCCCCGTCACCTTACACGTCTGCAGTCAGAAACTACATATACATCACAGGCTTAATCATAATTTGGAATACATTTTTATTCTTCTTTTCTAGGTCTGGGCTTGTGGCTAAAAAGAAAGAGACAACCGCAATCTTCTCTTCGAAATCTGCCTTCTCAGAAAAGAGCAACGACAGCGGTGAGTGGCAACTTTGTACATATATTTGAAACCAGAAATTTACATACACTATATAATGACAAATATGTTTTCCTCCTGAAAGCCGTATGAGTTATCAGAATTTAATGACATTCTACTGGTTAGGGTTTGTAGTGTCAACTCGCTTTATTGTAGCGCTCAACATAAACCGACTCAATATCTACCTTATTGAGTCGGTACACACTCTGATGATGTCATACTATATCCTTCCACCATAATATAGTGCCCAACAACACACCCTCCTTTCTTTGTGTCTTAGGCCTGGTACACACAAGGACTTTTCAAATCTTACAGACATACAGAACACATTAATGGTTACTTCTGGTCATAAACAGTCTTCAATGGAACAGACATACACAGGATCAAACTATGGTGATCTGGATAATCACCACATAGCTGCAGTGGATTATTTGCCACATTAGATGCAAGCTATGTCAATTAAATCACATCACATAGTCTTTGTACTTGTCGGGTGGCTTCACTCGTCTGCCGCTAGAAGTGATGTGTATAGGAGTCAGTGGTGTAGCAGCTCCAGGTTTGGCACGAGGTAGATCAGTAACGGGTGGTCGGGGGTCCTCATCGTGTTCCCTGTCTCTTTCACCTTTTCCGAATCCCTCGGAAGTCTCTGGTACACCAAGCATGGGTTTCAGGTAGGGTTGGGCATCGTTTCATTTTGAGCAATTCCGATCCCGGTTCCTCATTTCGATTCTGGTTCCAAATGATTCTTGACTCAGATTCTTTTAGGGGGCTGGGGAAAAAAAGTTTGCCTGGTTTAAATAAGGGGTGTCCAAACATCCATTTTCTAAGCAGCTTGCAGCAGAGACTAAAATGAACATTTGACTCAGGGTTCTTTATAACCTGTATCAATATCAAACCTATGAACTAAAAGGCATATTTGTGTGTAACTAACCCAATTGACAATATTCCTTAATTCACGTTTCAGCTAAAAGTTCAATATAGCATTGTTAAAATAGTTATTTGCGACTGTTTTATCACGTCAAATGGTTTATATGTGCACGTTTTAACTTGACTTACTGTTTTAAGCATGTAGCTTTTTATTTTGAAGGGTAGGCACCGGAACTCAGCATTTTGGCACAAAACGGAACTTCACAAGACACCGGTGAAAGTAAAACAAGATGGCATGAAAAAGAGAACCAAATGCTCTGTAAAGCGTTGATTCCTTTACTTACCCACCGATGAGGCACATGATTAGTGTTTGTGATACTGTGAGACAACGTTTATGTGACTTTTGTCCCAATTCATTGCGATGTAAAGTTTGACCTTTGGTGAAGTTTTAGCTCAATGTTAAACTTCTAATGCGGCCGTTTCTACTTTCTTTCCAGTATGGTAAAATCATTTATTTTAGTTTTGTTTCTGTCATCAGCTCTTACGTTGGTTTTCGCCACTTTCTTCTTTAGGGTCAGTGGACCGTAGGCGTCGAAACTGGGAACCCAGATTTTTTTTATTTTAATGATTCCCGGAGAACCGGAATGTTAGTCCCAGTTCCAATCGATTCTCGATGCTTGATGCCCAACTCTAGTTTCGGGTGACGCCGTGAGAGAGAGAGAGAGAGAGAGAGAGAGAGAGAGGGAGAGAGGATTTGAATTAATAGCGACCCGCTGCAATATGATTGGCTGCTTGCTGCAACTTAATTGACTTCTTCTGCCAGATAGGACACGCTATTCTCAACAGCACCGTCGCATACATATGCACGACACAGGCTAGTACATTGTACCTGTATTGACGCTGGCCCGCTTCTTATTCATTTTAAATGGCAAATGTCAACCTTCAAATCATCTGGACTACTAAATCACGTACAGCTTTTGTTTTTACAGACAACATTGTCATTATCAATGTTTGCATCACGTGAACGACGAATTGGCCCGCGGGGCCCCTCTGCGTCACTTGACGCGCACACGGCAAAAATTGTTGCTGCGCGTAGAATGCTGCGTAGGTCTCTGGCGATTGGTCCGTTTTAGTCACATGCTGTGATGATGTAATCAGCGTTCCTCCCGGTTCCACATAGCACCTACGCCGCCGCCTTCTCGATTGATTTTGAAGCATAATTAAACGTACCATCCGGTCATCTAGGTCCATTTGTTCGAGCAGACTCTTTTCCACGGTCGCCATTGTTGTTGCTTTGTTACTTGTTACGGAAAGGAAAGGAAAAAACGGCTACCGGATATGGCCAAAAAAATGCAGTGGAAACTCCACCTTGTGGCGTCCTCGCCAATACCAGCCGTGGCGACACCCCCGACTTGGAGGAGAACTGCAGCACTCTTTCAAAACAGCACGCGTGGGTTGCGCTCGAGTACAAAGGCTAACTGCGTGCGGGATAGCCGCAGTGACGTCCGCGCGAGTATAAAGAAGCCTCAAGAACCTTCCATTTTCTGTACCGCTTATCCTCACTAGGGTCACGGGCATGCTGGAGCCTATCCCAGCTATCTTCGGGCGAGAGGCGGGGTACACCTTGAACTGGTCCCCAGCCAAAAACAAACAACCATTCGCACTCACATTCACACCTACGGGCAATTTAGAGTCTTCAATCAACCTACCACGCATGTTTTTGGGATGTGGGAGGAAACCGGAGTGCCCGGAGAAAACCCACGCAGGCACGGGGAGAACATGCAAACTCCACACAGGCGGGGCCGGGATTGGATCCCCGGTCCTCAGAACTGTGAGGCGGACGTGCTAACCTGTGAATTGTGAGTGACGCCACCCAGGACCCAGGGTGGTCCCCGCCCCAACCGAAGAGCCCCGACCGGTCCCCATACATGCAAATCACTCGCCTTTCGGCAAAATGTTGCGTTTTGAACTCCAAATAGCCAATTTACGTGAATCGTATATATCCGATGAGTTTTTCCCTTGGGGGGTGGAGTTCTCCGTTGCCAGATAAGTCACAGGAGTTGACGAGACCAGAAAAAACACTTCCGCTGCTAACAAGTAACGGTGCTATTACACCGCAACAATGATCTAAATGCCGCTCACTACTTTTATTTATCAATTATTGCTCATTTATCAACTATTTCATGTGCGAGACTACGAGTTTGACTTCCGCATTGGGCGCTGTTTGTAATTTAAGCGCTAGTGACGTTTAAGTCTAGTTCACCAATCAAACGACAAGAAAGTCATATGACCTCACACGTCGGCTTCTATTGGGCTTCCCTGGCCTACGTATGAAAACTACATAAGCCAGCGCGGCTGATTGTCGTCAGCCATAAAAGTCTAAGTGAATGATTATTTGCTCATCAAGTTGATCAGTTTGAACATGAAATATCTTGTCTTTGTAGTGTATTCAATTAAATCTAGGTTGAACATGATTTGCAAATCATTGTATTCTGTTTTTATTTCTTTTTAACACAGCGTCCCAACTTCATTGGAATTGGAATTATTTGTCTGGCACTCTCTGCCCAAACATGGATATTTCAGCCCGTGTATATCTTGAGAGATCGCCGTGCAGTAAATTACAAATGTTTTTGTTGTTTTTATTTTTGTATTGTTTGTGCTATTGGCTCAGTAATAGAGTAACTATTTCACTGTGTACTTTATACTCTGACACATTTTTTAGAGGACTACTTTTTACTTTTACTTTCATCACATTGTTGTCAAGTAACTACTCTTACTAATGTACAACGACGGAGCGATGTTAGGGATTATGTCACAACGCAGAATGAACTCACTTCAAATTCGGAAATGGCCAATAAAAAAATACAGAAAAATACCGGAGGATGCATTTGGGATTGGCCTTTGAAGTTGTTCATCGTAAAAAATAAAGTGAAACAGACAATGATTTTAGTCAATTCTTTTCCTGAATGAGAGTGCTTAAAGAGGAGGATGCTATTCATGTGGCACAGCTTGAAGGAGGCATCAGGTGCAGGTGGAGATGGGCCTTTGGTGTTTGCATGTCTGAGTCCCAAAGGGAGGGGCACGGGTGCCGGACCCCCCCCCCCAATTTGAACAACAAAATAACAGGTCAATTAATATGCGTCTGGAGATATCAATGTGAAATAATTCACGGCCACACAAGGCGCCCTCTGAACCAGAAATGAATTAATACATCACCGGAGATGTCATCTGGGGAACGGGGTCAGGTTAAAAGTATATTTTTATTAATAATACATATTTGTAATATAACGTTTATTAGTCCCGCAATGGGGAAAATTTCATTTGAGAAGCAATAGTGGCGATAGGAAATATAAATGTATACTATAAATAGCATGCAAGAGAAGACATCTATACAAGTACATTCTCAAAATAGAAAGCTATTGTTTTTTTCCATAAACTATGCAATTTAATCTATCAGAAATGTTTTTTGGTTTGTTTGCAAAATAGAGTGCTGACTTTGAATTGACATTTGAGATCTGAATAATCTGATTTAACTCACTCACTGCCATTGATGTAGACTTTTTTTTTTTTTTAAACCAAAGTTGAAAACAGAATTGGTAAAGGTGAATTATTTCAAAGACATATTTTTATTTCAAAGATATTTTTGATGATGGCACGTCAAAATCTCATACTTTGATTCCGGCTGCAACTGCGTCCACCGTTATAGGGTTGATGCAATAAAACATTAAAATAACAAATATGGAAGCCATAATTTATGAATTATTACGATTATAGAGTAATGATGTGCAATTGAACAGTATGCAGAATTATTTTTATCCTATAACATAATATACCATCATAGCTGTCCCACGTTAATGTTCTTGACCAAATTTTGAAAATATATTAATTTGGACAAACTGGTCTGGAAGTGAATTTCTATAGGTTGGCAGCTCTGGTGAATTCATGAATAGAAAACTGAAAATAGGCACAGATTCACACCAGTTGTCATGTCAGAAAGAAGGGAAATGGGCGGCGCTGTTCAGGAGTACGCCAACGTTTCTGAGAAAATGATTGTCCTTACTTCCAATTTTCTCCTCTCAGTCGTGGCCAAAGAATTAAATAACCAAACTCAGATTCGGGTAAAACACACTGACATAAAGCATAAGTAGCCAGATAATTAAATGCCCAAGGGCAACATTGAGCACAAAAATTCAGTAAAATTAATTCTTGCCACTATGCTTATTGCATAAAAAAAAGGAAAGGAAGTGAAAAGGTTTTGAATCATTTTATGTTGTTTTTTTCCCCAAAAAAAAGACAAAATCCTGACTTCAGCCTCGGAATTGAAAATACTTTCTGATTTCCATATCCCTCAGTGCCAGCAGACACATCGTTGTGTTTTTAGCAAAACGACGACATAATTGCAGCCATGAGCTTGGATTTAAGGGACACCGGGTAGCGTCCTGTTGTTCATGTGCGCCGACTGCCGATGGCGCGTTAAAGGGTAGCTCGGAAAAATCGCGTCCCGGAAGATGTATGTCTGATGAATGCTCTGTGTTGAACTGTCACCGGACTGCAAATCACATATCACATTCTCAACAAGATTCCTGAGGGCTGCTACTTTATTTTGAGTCAGTATTGAATATAAAGACAGGACAGTAGCCCAGTCTTCTGCTCCTCTGCATTTGATTATATTCATAATATGTACATAAATTAGGACTCTTTAATTCGAGCATATTTCCTCAAATGTCCTGATAAAAGAGTAGCAATATCTATTTTCCAGTCCTAACCTAACATTCTCTCGTTGTAGTGGTTACAGTCGAGAGGCATGACAATGGGTTAATGTTGGCTTGTGTTTCTATGCTTTTAGACCGGTCGAAATCTGACAGTGACGATGACAACAACAGAGTTCTCTCCACGTTTTCAAGCACCTCTGCGTTTGACAGCCCATCATTAGCAAAGAAAGGTAATGCCTTTATTTGTGGAAATAACTCTGATTACAGTGTGAAAGCTAACGCAAAGCCTAAGTTTATTGTAGGAAATGTCGGGGACACAAATCCAGCCCCACACAGTGCGACGCGACGGAGTGCAACTGAACTATTTAGTCGCACTGCCGCTCCTGTAGTTTTCCTCACAGATGAAAGTTTGTGCAACCGCACGTATGTTGACGGGCAATCCAAATGCCTGGTCATATCTCATGATTATGAAATGTATCACTCTTTGTCATTGGAGCCATTTGATAAAATCATTTAAGTTCATTTTTTTCCCCCTCGTGAATGTACACACCGCCGTATTCACAGTATAAAACAGAATTGTGGAAATTTTTGCAGTTTTTTTTATTTTCAATGAAATATCACATGGCCGTTAAGTATTTCGACCCTTTGTGTGACACATTTAGCTCTGTGCATTTCTTCTGATCCTCCTTGAGATGGTTCTGCACCTTCATTGGAGTCCAGCTGTTTGATATAATTGATTAGACTTGATTGAGAAAGGCATACACCTGCCTATAAAAGAACTTACAGCTCTCAGCGCACGTCAGAACTAATGAGAATCATGAGAAACTGCCCGAAGAGCTCAGAGGCAGAGTTGTGGAAAGGCACAGATATGGCCAAGTTTACAAAAGAATTTCTGTTGGACTTAAGGATCGTAAGAGCCTCCATAATCCTGAAATGGAAGACATTTGGGACAACCAGGACTCACTTTCTCGAGCTGGCACTCCGGCCAAACTGAGCAACCCGAGGGAAGGGCCTTGGTGAGAGTGGTAAAGAAGAACCCCAAAGTCACTGTGGCTGGGCTCCAGAGATGCAGTGGGGAAATGGGAGAAAGTTCTACAAATTCAACCTTTGCTGCAGCCCTCCACCAGTCAGGGCTTTATGGCAGAGTGGCCCGACAGAAGCCTCTGCTTGGTGCAAGACAAATGAAAACCTCCATATATTTTGCCAAAAAACACATGGACTCCCAGGAGAAATGAGATTCTTTCGTCTGATGAAACCAAGATAGAACTTTTTGGCCTTGTTTCTAAGTGTTATGGGTGGAGCAAACCTGGCGCTGCTCATCACCTGCCCAATACAATCCCAACAGTGAAGCATCATGCTGTGGGGAAAGGGACGACAGGTTGACAGCGAAGGAAAGATGAATAAAGGAAACAGGACCTCAGACCGGGCAGAAGGTTCACCTTCCAAAGAGACAATGACACTCGGAAGTCATGAAGGAGTGGCTTCAGAACAACTCCGTGACTGTTCTTCGTTGGGCCAGCCAGAGTCCTGGGTTAACCCCAATCAAGCGTCGCTGTAGTGATCTGAAAATGGCTATCCACCAATGCTCACCATCCAGCCTGACATAACTGGAGAGGATCCTCAAATCCAGGTTTGAAAAACGTATTATTCCCAAGAAGACTCATGGCTGTATTAGCTCAAAAAGGTGTTTCTCCTCAATACTGAGCAAAGGGTCTGCATATTTATAACCATGTGATATTTCAGTTTTTCTTGAATATGTAAAAAGATGCATCATTCTGTTTTTACTGTCAATATGCTGTGCTGTGTGTACACTACTGAGGGAAAACAATGACAAATGTTTCAGCAAATGGCTGCAATATGAAAAGCAAAGAATTAAAGGGGGTCTGACTACTTTCTGTACCCACTGTAGATACAAGATCTGTATCGCTCGCCGCACATGCAGCAACGCAGTCTAATGTGACTGAACGAGATCATCGCGACAAAAATTCCAGTTGCTGGCTCTTCCCCGCACACCAATCGATTGAGCACCAAACATCAACCGGCGCGCTGCAACAGAAAAACTGCAACCTTGTATCTTTTGAAGTACTAATTACTTTATGCTGCAATGCCACCGCACATTTACTTCAAAACATACTCGATATTTCACGATTTTTAGCCTTTGTTTATCGCCGACCCCATTTGGCATCTACCCTGTTGGAGCCCTCCACCTCTTCCACAGAAGTAGGTGTGTCGCGGCCCGCATTGTAATAACCGCCCATAACGTCAAAAGAATTGCCCTTTTTAAAATGGAATCGGCCTGTAACGTATTAAATGGCCAATAACGTAATGAAAGTCCTGAACGTAATAACCTTTGGCCAATAACCTAATAATAAAATAAAAAGCCTATATTGGCTGGTTAGTATGTTATTTGCCTGTTCAAAATAATAAATCTTTGCAAATGTAAATAACTGAACCCATGATGTAATAATCTACTAATATATCTTAATTTAACTTTGTATTTTTGGATATGAATGCGCCGTTATTACGTTATGAGCCATTACACGTCTGCAACCGTAATTTGCCCTTTTTAAAATGTAATAGGCCCGTAACGTAGTAATAATAAAAGTCCTAAACCTGAGGCCTGAACATGGAGAGAGGGAGAGCGAGAGCGACAGACAGAGACGGAAAGAGTATGCATGCAAGTGAAAATCTCTTTGATGGGGTGGGTAAACCGGGTTGTCGTCATCCCGCGGATGCCTGCAGCGGCATATTTAACCTGGGTTGTCTGCGCCTGTGGGCGGAAACCCTGCCCACTTTATTAGACGCCAATCAAAGCATGTTATTCATTCATTTCCGGTCTTGCATGCATGGAGAAAAGGATCCATACTAATAATGGCGATGATGCGTTCAATGAACAGAGCGTTCGTTGTCCACTCTTCGATATTTCTGAATGAAATACGTCTAATCCACATCCACCCCAACTTTGGTGATACATTTTTATGAACGAAGAATCATATTTTTTTTTACTTGTTTTTGAAAATTGGAGTCGTCTGATTTTGCACTGAAATGACTTGAAAGACCTTTTTTTCCCCCCCACATTAGCCTCTTAATTGCATAATAGATGTTAATTTAGAAAACCCTGAATTCAAATGATTAGCCTTAACCTCGAACCAGAAATTTACTCAATTCACAGAAAATTCAGATTTCTCCTGTTGCAATTGACTCTGAACTCTTCATGATTTTCATTATGAGGGCTGCATTTTAGAAACAACTGTTAATCCACCATCCATCATCTGCTTTTCAGAAAGTTTCTTGAAGTCACACTGATTAACACCATTCTCGAGCCACCCGACTCATACAAAATCCTTGCGGGAATAGTCGCATCACGTGTGCAAACAATTTCTGTCCTCCAACACAGCACAGAATCGGCTCCTAAAATAATAACAATCTCCTCATGGCAACTGACTGGTCGGCTGCATACCCATCCTCCCTGACTTTTGAGTGTGGTCTTTGACACTATTACGAAATCAACTCTTCCGGAGAGTTCCTCAAGTCGTACAATTGACTTCTCACCCCCTGCTCTCAGGTTAAGAGTCTGGGTGTCGTCCTCAGCCATCCTCCAACACTCTTATTTCAATCTCATATCAATAATATACCTGTATCTCGATTTGTATATTATCTTCATACCTTCTCCTCCATTCTTCCCTCTGCCCCTAGGGTCTAAGAAGCCATCTGATGCAGTTCCTAAACCAAGGAAGACACCCACACCAAAAGCAAAGAAACCGGATAAATCCATCTGGGACTCTGACTCCGACACTGGGTCCAAGAAAGTAGCTCTTAAAAGTACAGGTAAAGTCATTGATTGCAAATACAGGGGGTCCTCAGTTTACGACTGAGTTCAGTTTCTATGACACTACTGTAACCTGATTTTTTTTTATTTTTTATATATATCTAAGTTGGGACATATCTCTATCGGTAACTGTGCTGTAGTAAAGTCCGAATTAGAGCATTTGTATGAAAACTACTTCAAGGGCAGAAATATAAAATAGTTAACTAAACACATCTGGAACACTGGAAGTAACGACAAAACGCCATCACCAACCAAGGACTCCCTGTATTATAATAAAATCACCTTCAGAGCAACATTTTTGGGACTTGATTTGTCTTCGATTTTGTGCAGGGAAAGGCCGAGGAAGAAAGAGAATGGCATCTGGCTCTGAGGATGATGATTATAGTCCAATAAAGAAAATGGAAAAACTGGTAGGCAGGGTGAGTATCTGTATCACTGATAAAATATGAGATTGAAATAATGTTTCTGAATCCCAGAATGGGGGCATTTGCATCGTTTCACAGCAGCAATAGTGGGAAAAGGAAATAAAAAGGTCGGGTCACGCTCCGGGACCCGTCGTAGTGTTAGCACGCAGCCGATCCTGACTGTAAGCCGAGGAGCCGTGGCTCTGAGCGAGTACAAATTGTGCGTCCATTTTTATAAAGTCGAAGAAATATACTGAGGGTTAAAAGTACAAACAAGGTAAAAAAGTGAAGGCTTCTTTATATCCGCGCGGACGTCACTGCAGCTGTCCCTCAGCGTAGTTTGCCTTGATGCTCGAGCGCAACCCACGCGCGCTGTTTTGAAAGTGTGCTGCGGTTCTCCTCCAAGTCGGGGGTGTCGCCACGGCTGGTATCGGCGAGGACGCCACAGGGTGGAGTTTCCATTTCCGGTAGCCGTTTTTTTCCTTTCCTTTCAGTAACGAGGAACAAAGCAACATCAATGGCGACCTTGACAGAACAAATCGACCTCGATGACCAGATGATACGTTTAATTATGCAAAATCGATCGAGAAGGCGGCGACGTAGACTGTCTGTAGAACCAAGGGGCACGCTGGTACATCATCACAGCATGTAACTACAACGGACCAATCACGAGAGACGATCCCCGCGGCGTCGCGACAATTTTTGTCGGGTGCGCTGCAAGCTACGCAGAGGTGCAACGCGGGGCAATTGATTGATGTCACGTGATGCAATGCGGGTGCGAGTAAAAAAGAGGCCTTGAACTGGAGCTGCTGAAACAGGCTGCCGCTCTCACAGCTTCGTTGACCCTTATCTCCTTTTTAGCGAGACATTGCTCTGTGATATTGACGGTTTTTGCAAGGGACACGTACAGTGTCCCTCCGCCTATTTACGGTTTGCTGCTCGCGGATTCGCCAATCGGCAGATTTTATTTTACATCGATCCCTTTATTCGCTGAGTCGGACTACTTTTTCGAGACAAAGCTTTTTTTTTCTATCAAGTCCCTGTCTAATAGAAAAGTAGGATGACTTTTCTGTTAGACAGGGCTTTGCCACCATCTTGGACATTTCAGAAAGAGCACAAAAACAGCAAATGCAACCCCAATTCCAATGACGTTGGGATGTTGTGTTAAACATAAATAAAAACAGAATACAAAGATTTCCAAATCATGTTCGACCTATATTTCATTGAATACACTACAAAGACAAGATATTTCATGTTCAAACTGATAAACTTGATTGTTTTTAGCAAATAATCATTCACCTTTTCTTTTAACAATATTCAATAACCCATCCTGGAAGCCGTCACCTAATTGTGGTGCAGGGGTTTGTGTGTCCCAATGATCCTAGCAGCTAAGTTGTCTGGGGCTTCACGCCCTTGGTAGGGTCACCCATGGCAAACGGGTCCGAGCTGAGGAACCAGACAAAGCACGGCTCAAACACTCCTATGATGAAAAATATAAGTGGATCGAGGTTTCCCTTGCCAGGACGCGGGTGACCGGGGCCCCCCTCTGGAGCCAGGCCTGTAGGTGGGGCGCGAAGGCGAGTGCTTGGTGACCGGGCCTGCAACCATGGGCCCCGCCCGGGCACAGCCCGAAAGGGTAACATGGGTCCCCCTTCCCATGGGCTCACCAAGGCAGGGACCTTGGCGATCCGATCCCCGGCTACAGAAGCTGGATCTCTGGACGTGGAATGTCACCTCTCTGGTAGGGAAGGAGCCCAAGCTGGTGTGCGAGGTCGAGAAATTCCGACGAGATATAGTCGGGCTCGCCTCCACGCACACCTTGGGCTCTGGTACCAGTCCTCTCGAGAGGGGTTGGACTCTTTTCCACTCTGGAGATGCCCACGGTGACAGGCGCCGAGCAGGTGTGGGTATACTTATTGCCCCCCGGCTCGGCGCCTGTACGTTCGGGTTCAACCCGGTGGAAGAGAGGGTAGCCTCCCTCCGCCTTCGGGTGGGGGGACGGGTCCTGACTGTTGTTGGTGCCTATGCACCAAACAGCAGTTCAGAGTACCCACCCTTTTTGGAATCCTTGGAGGGGGTGCTGGAGAGCGCTCCCGCTGGGGACTCCATCGGTCTGCTGGGGGACTTCAATGCACATGTGGACAATGACCGTTAGACCTGGAAGGGTGTGATTGGGAGGAACGCCCCCACCCTCCGATCAGAACCCGAGTGGTGTTCTGTTATTGGACTTCTGTGCTCACCACGCATTGTCCATAACGAACACCATGTTCAAGCATAAGGGTGTCCACATGGGACACCCGAGGTCGATGTTCGATGATGGCCTTTGTGGTCGTGTCATCGGACTTGCGGCTGCATGTCTTGGACAGGCGGGTGAAGCGAGGGGCGGAGCTGTCAACCGATCACCACTTGGTGGTGAGTTGGCTCCGACAGTGGGGGAAGATGCTGGTCCGATCTGACAGGCCCAAACGGGGGACTTCAATGCTCACGTGGGCAATGACAGTGAGACCTGGAAGGGCGTGATTGGGAGGAACGGTCCCCCCGATCAGAACCCGAGCGGTGTTCTGTTATTTGACTTCTGTGCTCATCACGGATTGTCGCAGTTCGACCAGACCATGTTCCGCCCCTCCATTGCTGACGCGGCCGACCGAAGCCGTGGCCGTAAGGTGGTCGGTGCCTGTCGTGGCGGCAATTCCCGAACCCGTTGGTGGACACCAACGGTGAGGGATGCTGTCAAGCTGAAGAAGGAGTCCTATCGGGCCTTTTTGGCCTGTGGGACTCCTGAGGCAGCTGATGGGTACCGGCCGGCCAAGCGGAATGCAGCTTTGGTGGTCGCTGAAGCAAAAACTCTGGTATGGGAGGAGTTTGTTGAGGCCATGGACAAAGACTTCCGGACGGCTTCGAGGAAATTCTGGTCCACCATCCGGCGTCTCAGGAGGGGGGAGCAGTGCACCATCAACACTGTGTATAGTGGGGATGGGGCGCTGCTGACCTCGACTCGGGACGTTGTGAGTCAGTGGGGAGAATACTTCGAAGACCTCCTCAATTCCACCGACACGCCTTCCCGTGAGGAAGCAGAGTGTGGGTTCTCTGAGGCGGGCTCTCCTATCTCTGGGTTTGAGGTCTCCGAGGTCGTTAAAAAACTCCTCGCTGGCATGGCCCTGGGGGTGGATGAGATTCGCCTGGAGTTCCTCAAGGCTCTGGATGTTGTAGGGCTGTCTTGGTTGACACGCCTCTGCAACATCGCGTGAACATCGGGACAGCGCCTCTGGATTGGCAGGCTGGGGTGGTGGTCCCCCTTTTTAAGAAGGGGTACCGGAGGATCTGTTCCAACTACAGAGGGATCACAACCTTCAGCCTCCCTGGCAAGGTCTATTCAGGGGTGCTGGAGAGGAGGGATCCGTCGGGAAATAAAATCGCAGATTCAGGAGGAGCAGTGAGGTTTTCGTCCTGGCCGTGGAACAGTGGACCAGCTCTACACCCTTGGCAGGGTCCTTGAGGGTGCATGGGAGTTCGCCAACCAGTCTACATGTGTTTTGTGGACTTGGAGAAGGCGTTCGACCGTGTCCCTCGGGGAGTCCTGTGGGGGGTGCTTCTCTCTTCGGGAGAACCCCCTGATACGGGCTGTTAGGTCCCTGTATGACCGGAGTCAGAGTTTCGTCCGCATATCCGGCAGTAAGTCGGACTCGTTTCCGGTGAGGGTTGGACTCCGTCAAGACTCCCCTTTGTCACCAATTCTGTTCATAACTTTTATGGACAGAATATCTAGGCGCAGCCGAGGCGTAGAGGGGGTCCGGTTTGGTGGACTCAGTATTGCATCTTTGCTTTTTGCAGATGATGTGGTTCTGTTGGCTTCACCAAGCCGTGATCTCTCACTGGAGCGGTTTGCAGCCGAGTGTAAAACGGCTGGGATGAGAATCAGCACCTCCAAATCTGAGACCATGGTCCTCAGTCGGAAAAGGGTTGTGTGCTCTCTGCAGGTCGGGGATGGGATCCTGTCCCAAGTGGAGGTGTTCAAGTATCTTGGGGTCTTGTTCACAAGTGAGGGAAGAATGGAACGGGAGATCGACAGGCCGATCGGTGCAGCGTCTGCAGTGATGTGGACTTTGTATCGGTCCATTGTGGTAAAGAAGGAGCTAAGCTGAAAGGTGAAGCTCTCAATTTACTGGTCGATCCACGTTCCTACCCTCACCTATGGTCACGAGCTGTGGTTCGTAATGAGTTTCCTCCGCAGGTTGTCCGGGCTCTCCCTTAGAGATAGGGTGAGAAGCTCGGTCATGCGGGAGGATCTCAGAGTAGAGCCGCTGCTCCTTCACATCGAGAGGAGCCAGATAAGGTGGCTGCGGCATCTGATTCGGATGCCTCCCGGACGCCTCCCTGGTGAGGTGTTCCGGGCACGGCCCAACGGGAGGAGACCCCGGGAACGATCCAGGACACGCTGGAGAGACTACATCTCTCGGCTGGCCTGGGAGCGCCTCGGAAGAGCCGGATGAAGTGGCTGGGGAGAGGGAAGTCTGGGCGAGACAATGGGAGACAGGTTTGGACTGCAGGCAGGCCAGTCTAGTACCCGCACTCTTTTACTACAAAGCCACGTTGTTGTAACACGTGCAGAATGCGGTTTGGCATTGTCTTGCTGAAATAAGCAGGGGCGTCCATGAAAAAGACGTTGCTTGGATGGCAGCATATGTTTCTCCAAAACCTGAATGTACCTTTCAGCATTAATGGTGCCTTCACAGATGTGTAAGTTACCCATGCCATTGGCACTAACACAGTCCCATACCATCACAGATACTGGCTTTGAACTTTGCGTCCACAACAGTCCGGATGGTTCTTTTCTTCTTTGGCCCCGGAGGACACGACGTCCACAATTTCCAAAAACAATTTGAAATGTGATCACTTTTCCACTTTGCATCAGTCCATCTTAGATGAGCCAGAGAAGCAGGCGGGCTTTCTGGATGTTGTTGATCAATAGCTTTTGCTTTGTATAGTAGTTTCAAGTTGCACTTACGGATGTAGCGCCGAACTGTATTTCCAGACTATTGGTTTTTTGAAGTGTTCCTGAGCCCATGCGGTGATATCCTTTACACATTGATGTCGGTTTTTGATGCAGTGCCGCCTGAGGGATCGAAGTTCACGGGCATTCAATGTTGGTTTTCGGACTTGCCGCTTACATGCAGTGATTTCTCCAGATTCTCTGAACCTTTTGATGATATTGTGGACCGTAGATGATGAAATCCCTAAATTCCTTGCAATTGTACGTTGAGGAACATTGTCCTTAAACTGTTGGACTATTTTCTCACGCACTTGTTCACAAAGAGGTGAACCTCGCCCCATCTTTGCTTGTGAAAGCTTCCCTGAATTATCAATTCAGGGAAGCTCCTTTTCTACCCAATCATGGCACCCACCTGTTCCCAATGAGCCTGTTCACCTGTGGGATGTTCCAAACAGGTTTTTCATGAGCATTCCTCAACTTTCGCAGTCTTTTTTGCCACCTGTTCCAGCAATAAAATTTTAAGTTTTAAATTTGAATGATTATTTGCTCAAACAAAGTTGATCCGTTTGAACATGAAATATCTTGTCTTTGTAGTGTATTCAATTTAATATACGTTGAACATGATTTGCAAATCATAGTATTCTGTTTTTATGAACACAATTATGCATCAGAAAATTATTTGTATTATTATTTTTTTTTTAACACAACATCCCAACTTCATTGGAATTGGGGTTGTAGGACTTTGGGCAATTTGTGCCTTTAAATAACCCAACATGCATGTTTTTCCAATGAGGAGTACCTAGAGAAAAAACTATGCAAGCAAAAAAAAAGCACATGCAAACTGCAGAGGAAGAATTAGAATAAAGCTATTTATTGGATAGATCTTTATTAATAAAGGAAGCAAACTCATATTAGTAATGTGACAAGGTTTCCCAAAAATGACATTGTGTCAAAATGCCGAATCTGGTTAGAAAGACCTCTTCAACCGGGTAACACAGACACAAACCGGTATTAAAAATGGCGATTCAAGTGCTTCCATTGAGCAAATTGTTCTGTGTCGGGTTCATAATTGCCAAATTGAAGTTTTCACAGATGAAACGGGCGCAATGAATGCAGCAGTGATTTCAGTGTTCTTTTCTTTGATCGGAAACAGAAGTCTCACAATCCTCCGTCCGACGAGGAGAATGACAGCAACAGCCACGGCGGCGTGCAAGCTCAGTTCCGGCCAGGCCGTGCAAAGAAGGAGGTCAAGTACTTTTCAGAGTCAGACAACGATCATGACGACATGTTCGACTAAATCCGCTTTTGACCATATTCACTCCCCTTGTATGGAATTCTTTTACTCCCACAGACTTTATACATTAACTCTTTAAATTGTATTTTGTTAATTGTATTGTTTTGCATTTTTTGATGTGTAGTTAGAAAATGTTTACAGGTTTCTTTGTGTTCATTGATATGTTCCGTATTTGTCCAAGGCAGCTTTTAGAAGTTTAGAAAAGCTTTTAATTGTTAAAGGATAATGTAACTTTTTGAACAAGAGTAAACAATGAAATGTGTCACCTTTACTACTTTTGAATTATTCAAGACTGAACAATGAAGTCGTATATGAGCACTATTTACTCATTCAAAACACGCGTTTCACAGACTGTAGATGTCTCAAATATATTATTACTTCTGGAGGTTTATTACCAGAAAATAGACCAAGATAAAAACGTGTAACATATTTAACATTTGAACACCAACAAAACATATTGGCACTTGTTTCAAACAGTATGAATGAATGTCAGCCTGACCAAAAAAAGTTGTAAAAGTGGGCTATGGATGAATGTATCCGACACAACAGTAGTTCTTCATCAACTGGGTTGGGCTTTCGACCAGAATCAGCTCAGCTCACAGCAAATCTTAACTCTTGTGCTTACTGTTGTGAACAGGTGCTCTGTTTGCTGCTTGAATATTGCTGGCTTAACATCGTTTTGGTAGAATAGAAAGCTTTTTAGTTTCACTCTACAAACATAAGTGTACGTATTGATCCTATTTTATGTGTGCTTTGCCTATTTGGACTTTTTTGTCCTTCTCTCTGAGAAAACCACACCAGCACAGCGGCTGAAATAAGTATTTCATTTTTCTCTCGAAATATATTTCCAAAGGTGCTATTGACATGAACATTTCACCAGATGTTGGGAACAACCCAAGCAATCCATACGTACAAAGAAAGTAGAACAAATAAGTTATGTGTAAAACGGTGGAATGACGCAGGGAAAAAGTATTCAACACATGAAGAAAGGAAGGTGCAAAAAGGCATGGAAAGCCAAGACAACACCTATTGGCATTGGTTACAGGCGCCTATCTAAGCTTCTGAACGTTCCAGTGAGCACGGTTGGGTCATAATACATAAGTGGAACGGCAATCATACAACCATAAATTTGCCTCGATCAGATTTCTGACAGAGGAGCGCAAAGAATAATCTGAAGTCGTCCAAGAACCGAGGTCCACCTGTGGAGAGCTTCAAAAAGACCTGGAATTAACAGGTACTGTTGTCACAAGCAAAACATTGAGTAATGTAGTCCGCCGCCATGGCCTGTATGCACGCTCACCACGCAAGACCCCATTGCTGAAAGAAAATAGCATGTCAAAGCTCGTTTAAACTTTGAACAACAACATTTGGACAAGCCAGTTAAATACTGGTAGAATATAGTCTGGTCTGATGAGAGCAAAATTGAACTGTTTGGATGCCATTAATGCACACAACGTTTGGAGGAGAAATGGCACTCCACCCTAAAAACACCATACCAACAGTGACGTTCGGAGGAACATGATGGTGTAGGGCTGCTTTTCGCCATGTAGTACTGGGAAACGTCACATTACTGAAGGAAGGCTGAATGGGCAAATGTACTGAGACATTCTTGACAAGAATCTGCTCCCATCTACGAGGAGAATGAAAATGAAACAAGGGTGGACATTTCAGCAGGATAATGGTCCAAAACATACTGCCAAGGAAAGTCTCAATTGGTTTCAAAGGGAAAAAAAATAGACCTGCTAGAATGGCCCAGCCAATCACCTGATTTGAATCCAACCCAAAATCTAGGGAAAGTACTGAAACTCAAGGTCCATAAAAGAAGTTCGCGGAACCTTCAAGATTGGAAGACTGCTTGTGTGGTGTAATGGGGCAAAATTACACCAGAGCAATGCATGCAACTAGTTTCTCCATACAGGAGGCGTGTTGAAGCTGCCATTGCAAACAAAGGCTTTAAGTATAAAGTATTAACATACAATTAAATAAGTGGCTGGAGGGGCAAAAGCTTGTGATGCAGTGGCTGGAAGATCGTGTGTGGACACAGTACAAGATTACAAATCTGTTTGGCAGTGTGCTTTAATGAAAAGTGAGTAGCTACACATGTATAAATGCTCTTTTTACAATAACCAGTACCTATGTGTTAATATTAGTGTTTTACCAAACATTAACCCTCTCAAGCATAGGCGTAATTTACGGGGGGGGGGGGGGGTAGAGGCCTGAACTGAAGTATAAATCCTAATCCTAAACTACATTTGGTGGACGGAACCACATCAGAAGGACTATGCCAGGAATAAAACATTCAAGAGGATTTAAGATTCACAAAAGATTAGAAAAAGCTCGGAACTGGCAAAAAAACATGAGGTACTTACTAGTGATGGGTCCGGCAACATCAACGCGTTGGCGCGTGTGCCGAGAACATGGCACCAAACCCTGCGCGTATCGCTTTGAAGAACAAGTCACGTGACCAACCTCGCCGCTGTTTCGCTCGTACCCGCCGCCGCGTGACGCCTCGCCGCACTCTTCATCCTTATGAACAGCGTCTCTGCCAAAAGAATCCCAATTCTTCCCTTCAAGCTGTTATGATGTGGTACCAGCAAACAAGGTACTTGTTTTCATTTTCTTGCTCTTCCCCTCAGTTTCCGCTGGATCATCAGAAATCAAATCCATTTCAAGGTAACTCCACTTTGAATGATTTATTTTCCGGAGGTTAAATGTCACGTTTGCCTACGTAATGCAAGCACATCGATCCTCAGCACAAAGCGATCAAGGCATGGGGGGGAAAAAAAAAATAATAATAATTCTCATTCCAGTTTCGATCTTGAATACACTGCTTGCGGTTCCGTCAAACAGGCGACAGCGAGGTCGCCGGGCGTGCCGCTTCAGTCTCAGCGCGGCGCAAGCACAATTTGCTTCTCCTCTCCCCTCTTGCGTTTCGCTGTTCGGCTCGGGCTTGTCACTATCGAAACTTTTTAGAATCGATTATCCTATATCCTATTTCGTCGAGTAATCGCCGCCGCCTCCTAATTTTTTTAGTGTTTTTTTTTTTTTTTAAACTGCTAACATGCATTTTATTCTCATTTATGAGGTCTGGAATTATATCCTTAAACTGCATCTGTTGGTACTGAATCAGGTTTAAGATGTGTACAGAATTTGAGACAACAAAACCAGCCTTTTCTCAATGGTTAGCATTCGAGACTAGCATTAGCGCGCTAGCGATTATAATTTTAGGTAAAAAGAACAGTGGTAACACCACGAATTTATTAGCACATGAAAAATCATGCAAAAGAAAACCTGATAAAAATAATTTTTTATGTTGTTTTTTGTTTTTGTTTTTTTTAAATCAATAAACTTTGTCCTAATTCTGTCCGGCGTTTTAACTATTCCATAATTAAAAAAAAAAAAAAAGACAACACTTAAAAGTCATAAAAATGAATAGAGATTTCGCAATTCGATGATGCATCATTATTTTTTGAAAAGTATGGGTATCGGCTCGATGCCAAAATATGCGGTACAGCACTCCACGACTATGACACGTACACACTATTAGGATTGGCTGTTTGATTTGACCAATCAGATTTCAGATTCGCCAAACGAGGCCAATTCGCTAGCTTACAGCGACGTCAGCATTTGTCCGTCCTCTGACCAAAAATAGTCTGGCGATTTGCGCAATGGGTGACGGAGAAGGAGGAATGTGGGACTGGACATTGCGAGCTCAGGTCGGCCGACGCTGTAGCTGGCTTGGCTCGTTTCAACCTGTAAAAGGGCTTATTGAGCACGACAACTAGCTAGCTCTGACTACACTATTACTAGCTGAGGGACGCTAACTGAGCCATTTTCCTTTTTTACAAATGCGCAATAAACGTAAAATACTGATTTTTTTTTTTTTTTTTTTTTTTTTTTTTTTTTTAACCAGGCTTGATGTGTGTGCAAGGTTTCATGAGTTCACATGCATATGAAGACCCTCAAAACAGCGTTGGTTTCTTGGCGGACAGCACGTCACCACGGCAACAGTGTTTCGTGGAGATGAGACACCCAAAGTTAGACTTTAATTGAACATTTTGAACGCAAATTCAAAATGGCTGACTTCCTGTTGGGTTTAGGGGATGTCTCCAAGAGACTTTTTTTTTTGTAGGTCTTGGCCTGTATTGTATGCCTTCCAATTTTGGTAGACCGAGTTGAAAATGTTGTAGCATTTTTTTTTTTTAAAAGTGCACACACGAAAAAAAACTGTTAAATATTGAAATGTTTGCCAGGCTTTATGTGTGTGGGCAAAGTTGCAGGAGCTGGCATGCATTTTTAGACCCTCAAAACAGCGCCGATTTCGTGGCGAACGGCGCAGCGAACAGCATGTCGCCACGACAACAGCGTTCATCGAAAAGTCGCAAACTTTGTTCTGTGACATCATGAAGGCCTTCACATTCCTCTGGGCAAATATTAAGTAGATCGGAGTAACCTGCTAGCGGGAGGATAAAGTATGGAACATGTCATTTCCTTGTGCCAGTAGGTGGCGCTATTAGTACGAGGGATAATTTTTCTTTTTTGGGGGGGGGGGGGGGGGGGGCCATAGATGCCCCTAAGTTGTTATCTGTCATCAAGTGTGTAAAGTTTTGAAAAGATAGGAGCATCTGGAGTCATGTTCCTCCAGCTTTCGATGTCACGGCGGGGTCATCAAAATTCGCCACTCCGCCCTCCGCCGAAACGTCCCAATTTGATTTACAAAGCGTGGTCACCGTCTTGAGGCTTTACTAACAAAATTTCAGGTGGGTATTGCGCAACGCGCAGTACATTAAAATGTAAAGGTTTTTGCCGCCACTAGGTGGCGCTATATGTACAATGACATATTGTCATCATAAGTGTACCCCCACAAGAGCCTTTATAAGCCTGTCTCGTAGCTCAAGTAATTTCAGCTCCATGGTGAAGACATTCTTTTCACAATCGTAATAAAAATGTAAGAATCCTCCTGAAACTGTAATCATCGTATACTCGTCGTATCCTCCAGTTTTTGAATGCATCATGCACCCGCTTGCGGGGGAGGGACTGAGGAGGACACTTGGACACTTGTGTCCTGGCACTCTGTTCCTTTTCGCTTGGAGTCCCCTTGTCTACTCTGTCCACCCGTCTGGCTGCATTTTCAATAAAAATGTCATCAAGCAGAGGGAGGATTTCCAACTCCCCTGTTGCACAGCAAAACTGTTCCACCACAAAGACATACGAGACCCCCCCACCCCCAAAAAAAGGGTGTTTTTATTGTCCATTTCTGAATTTGAAGTTAGTTCATTCTGCGTTGTGACGTCATCCGTAACAGCCCTCCGTCGCTTAATAAATGTAACATTAACATCAGTCAACTAATTCGACAATTGTAGCCGTGTTTCCTAATTAATACAAGATGCACTGGCGGATCAGTTCTTGTCGTCATTGTGGCGTGTGCGTGGCGGTTCCGCTGGGACCACAACCAGGCACCTCAACGCAAAAATACAAAAAGATCAGCGCTACAAATACGACACGTGCTGATCTGATGAGCAAAAATCTTGCTTAAGTGTAAGAGTAACAACAGAGGATGTCCGCTCCAGAGGTTGGTCGAGTCGCCAGACATTGTCCTCAAGTAAGAGTACTGTTACTTGTTACTCAAGTAAAAAGTAGTCCTCCAAAAAAATTACTGGAGAAAGAGTAAAAAGTACACAGTGAAATTATTCCTCAAGTACTCAGGAAATAGTGACTGACTTCAGATTTTTTTACCACAGCATGAACATCCATTAAAAATAAATAAATAAATACTTTGTGAATGTGCAAATTCTGATGTTGCCGTGTGTGTCTATGCAGTCCAAACTAAAAGAAAAAAGATCTACACGGTGTTTTCTCAAGTGTATAAGTGATCTGAAATATCCACGTTTGGGCAGACCGTGCCAGACAAATAATACAATACGAGAAAGCTTTTTTTTTTCTTCTTGTAAACAAGAGTAGCACGCCATTGCCTTCATGGTAACGTCGACCTTTCCAACATGGCCGCCACGCAAGCACAACGATCGGCGAGGCAGGCTTATCTAGCGCGAATACCTATGTCCGGGAAGCCCAAGTGGAAGACGTGAGGTCTTGTGTCGTTCGATTGGTTGATCTCGAATTAAACGTCACTGGCACTTAAATTGGATTGACAGCGCCCGATGCGGAAGTCGAAGTCGGAGTCTCGCGCACGAAATGGCTGATAAATAAAAGTAGCGAGCGACATTTCGATCATCGTAACATAGTCAAAGTACCGTTACTTCTGAGCAGCAGAAGCGGAGGAAGTGTTCTTTTTTTCTGGTCTCGTCAACTCCCGTGACTTCGAGCGCGCAGGCGGAACCTCGGGCTGCATATTAGTCAGAGATGACATCTGTGTGTGGAATGGATCTCGCTGCTAGCGTTCGAGGAGTACGAAACAGCCTATGACGTCAGCGAGGGTGACGATGGAGTCAAGCTAGCTTCAGCTGTAAAGCCGCACTGGCGTCATTGAGTGTGGACATCTAGCCATCCGGTGCCGAAGAATATGAGAGCGTCAGTGCCTACTGATTCTTAAGGCCTTTCAACGCTGCAACTACAGAGCTGTCTGAGGAGAAAAGGGTCTCGGGCTCCAAAGCGATCCCCAAGGCCGAAATGCTCAAACATTTCATCGCCAGTCAGTGTCAAGCCACGGATCGCAGTACTCGTGGTGTACTGGCAAATAACCTGAGCCGAATGGATAACCTCCCTGTCAGCGGCAACAATACTAGGGCCACGTTTTGAAACGGTTGCATTTTGTCGCCATGCAAAACTGCGGCGGGAAAGGCTAATATGGGAAAGTGTAGCCATCGCGAGTGGCGTCGCATCACAAGTGGAAACGAAGAAAGCGTGGCAAGGCCGGACGGAGACCGTTAGCATGTGGGCTCCACTTGATCACCACGTGTCTGCCCAAAACCAAGTTGGCAGTACCGCTGCAGTTGCCACAGTGGAAATCCAGAGGTGCATACGAGTGCAAATATAGCGTGTATCGCTTGACGTCTGCCATTACTAATCGGTCCCGTGTTCATAGGTATCTGAAAGAGCCGCATCTGTCACGCGGCAGAGGAGCCTTTCAAATACTGGGCTACCCGAAAGAAATTGGACCCCCGCTTGTGGTAAGATGATTTGCACATGTTTGTTCTCCAAAGCCGGAGATATGGTGAGCGTGACGAGGAGTTACCTGAAACCTTCAATTGTGGATAAATTGTTAGTTCTGAATAAAAACTCAAGATATCTCTGTGCCCTTTTGTTTCTGTTCACAAGTCATCCCTTTATAATAAAGATCCACGCGTGACCATCATATTTACTTTTGAATGCCAACTTCGTCTACTTAAATTGACACAAACTCGACCAACGTCGTATTTGATCTTTTATTGCTGAAACATAACGAGAGTCTGGTTCCACACAGTTTAGTGACGTAGGTTGCTGTGACTTCTTTCGTCCGCCAGATATCACTCATGTTCTCACTGAAGCGCCGAAGGTCAAAATTGAAGGAAAGCCTCAAAGCTTCATGAGCCGTCAGTCACTCGATCGATATAAACTGGGCAAACACAGTAAGGCCACTGGTGGGGTGACAGGAATTGTGATCAAGTCAGCGAGTAACAAAAAAAAAAAAAAAGTTACATTTGACTCTATTTAAGAACACTGTTAATGTTCAAACACTGTATAGCGTTGCAGTGGCTAATACTAATAATATCAAATATACTTTTTAAGAAAGAAACCTCGCCTCGTTGTTGATCAACACTGACTTATGACGCTACTGTATTTTAATGTTGGTCTTTCTGGTGGTACTTGGAGAGCCAAGTATTTTATTTTTTTTTTTACTCGGTTCCTTTCATCTTTGGTGATATTTTTAAGGTTTAGGTTTTTGGAGTTATGAAGTACTCCATGAATTATGGTCCAAAAGAGTGTCAAATTCATTCATTTATCAATTTTTTTATCATCAAGTTACATGAAATCTGTGTTGCCGGCTGGCTGGCTCCCCACGGCGCACATGAACTGGGCCGGTCTGTTCATGACTCCCGGGCCACTTTTTCCCCCTCAGTCCGCCCCTGCGCCTCGCTACTATGTTAGCACCGTAGCGATTTGTTGTTGTGATCACGTGGGCTCTGCATGCCATCCAGGCACTGTTGTTTTTGAGTTGACAACGAAACGATCTCAAAGATCGGAAATCGGGACGCCCTTACTTAAAGGTTCCGTATTTTACACCAAACCAACCTTGTCTAGTGTTTGAGGTGTAATATTGGCTTTCTGGTGCCTGAGTGAAATATGAATTAAAATCATCTACGCATTCCCGAGTCCCAGGTGTTTTTCTGCCGAAAGGCCTGAAACCAGGTCGTTCGAATTTTTCGAAGCTCATCTACGTTACCAGTGAAGATATTAGCCCACCTCTAAGCCAGGATTCAGGTTGCAAGTTGGACCCAGATGCAGAAAGGACAGGGAGGTGAGTTTATGAACGAATGCTTATTTTAGATTGGAAGCAAACAAAGGAACTCTGAGAACTAGATCCGGGATTGGCAGGGTTCCGACGAGGACCGGTCTGGCAGGGTAGGAGTCCAGGTTGTCGGTGGGCCGCAAGAGCTGAGCACTGGTTTGCAGGGAGCAAGGGCAGATGGCAGACTGGGGACAAAGAACAAGAATGAGGTAGAAATAAAATTACGAGATCTTTGGGAGGCCAAAGATAGACAAGGTGGCTAGGCTACGAACTCGACGTAGAGCGTTGATAGTCTGGTGACGAGTTGGAGTCCCACAGTGTCTTAAGAGTAGTCAGTCGTAATTAGGAAGATAAGGTGCGGCTGCTAGACTCCAACACGTCAACCCTGCAAAGAACTCATGACACACACACAAGGGCTTGGACTCAAGGTGCTGAAACAGCAGCCCTGACAATTTACAATTTCAAGGCAGATGGTCTCTGTCTAAACAAAGAAGGTGCCGAATTACTAGCTGCGAATATGTTTCACTATGTGGGTCATTCAAAGTTGCGAAAGGAAAATGTGGGACTGAATGGCGCACAATCAAAAAATAAAATAAAAGGTCGGGAGACGCAGAAGGACGCACCGTCATTAAAACAATCGGAAGAGAAAAGGCCTGCTGATTGGTTGGGAGACGCAGAAGGATGCAGCGTCATCAAAACAATCGGAGGAGTTAAGGCGACTCGAGACACAGAAGGAGTCACGGATAAGGAAGCACTTGGAGTCTTCAACACCTCTGCACCCCCCATTGGAGGAAGGCTGAATGTAACACTCACTATCATCCAGCCTAAATGCTATATTCGATGTCACGGACAAGATGAAGAGCATTGTTGGAATACATCCTCCCATCCCACCTCGCCTAAAACCAAGATCCACTCCTCATCCCACGTCAGAGAGTTAGTTCAAGAAAAAATGGCACAAAGAAAGTAAGAGCTACAAGCTTAGTGAGTATAAAATGAGACCCGAACAAACCGTTTGCCTCAAGCTATATCCAGTTCTATTCACTATCAGGTCACTGGGTAACAAATCGATCGTGATCAATGACATCATTACGACCAATGATCGAGACTTTTTACTACTAAATGAAACATGGTTAACATAAAAGCAGCTGCAATCCCATTCCAAATGAGGCAACACCAGCAAATATTTGTTGAACGTGTTGAAAAAAGACGGTGGATTTGCTGCTATTTTTAAATCAATATTTCAGTGTAAAGAAATGATACTGGGTGATTTCAGCTCTTTTGAATGTCTCTTTTTAGTAAAAGGTGATCCAAAAGTGATCGTTTTAATCATTTATAGACCAATGCAATTGGTCTATAAACAAACTGGAAAATGTATGGCAGGATGTTCAGAACTGTTGTCAGTGATTTGAAGTGACTACAACGACTTTAACATTCGTGTTGACAATCTTTGCTATACTGGACACATTTGACCTCTTTCATCATATAAAGAGTCCAACCCACACTCAAGGTCACATCTTAGACCTGGTAATCTCTAAGGATGTTGAAAGTCTATCAATTGACATTAAGGATTAGGCTCCTTCTGATCATTTTTGTGTGTTCTTTGAATTACATATTCTTCCAAAGGTTCAGGCAACCTTTTCTTGTTTTTATGGAGGTCTCTTGCAGTGGCGTAGCTCGACTTTTATCCTTGGGGTGGCCAGGGGGTGGCCAAGGCTATTTCAGGGGGTCACAGACTAGGACAATGAATTTGTTTCTCGACCAATGAATTGCAATCCGAGTCTCTAAATGTTGCAATGTACACACTACGCACACAGGAGATGAGCTTTGTGCGCATCAATTCAAGCTTATTAACAATGTTTACAACACAATGTAAACACAAACACAACTTCAACTTCAACTGCAACAATTTTTCAATAATCACAGAGTAACCCGCTCACACAGTTATCCACTCACACACTCGCTCACAATTACCCAATCACACGAGCTATTCACTCACACTCTCTCCGTCCACCTTACCGTTACCTGACTTGCTTCTCTTTAAAAAGAACTTCTACATCTTGTCCCCCTCTCTTTTCATTTCTCAACGGACCCTATGAAAATAAAAATGGGCCAGTTTTGTTACCCTCAGCATCACTTACAATTGCACAATCTTAACAATTACCCACTACAAGCCTACAAAATGTCAGGGGATATAGACCACTGTAGGTGTACGATCAATATTGAAACTTTCAGCTTTTCAGTGGTTCCCAACTGGTTTGGCCACAGGACCCAAAATCTAACTTAGTCATTAAGTCGCAACCCAGTTTTTTGACATTCTTTAGCAACTCAAATTTATTTCACAAAAATATAGCCCAGTAATACAGAAGCCTTTATGCACTATTGAGTTGTGATATATATATATATATATATATATATATATATATATATATATATATATATATGGAAACATGAACTATAAAATAAAAAGGCAGACTTCTTTTTTGTAGTTGAAAAAGGCAGACTTCTTGACTCAAATAAAATAATCAGAATCAGAATCAACTTTATTTGCCAAGTATGTCCAAAACACACAAGGAATTTGTCTCCGGTAGTTGGAAGCTGCTCTAGTACAACAGACAGTCAATTGACAGAACACTTTGGGGACATAAAGACATTGACAAAAAACAATTGTGCAAAAAGATGCAGAGTCCTCTAGCACTTAGAGCAGTTCGAACTGACTCATATTGCAATAGTCCTGTGCACAATGACCAGTTGTGCAAAGGGCGCTGAGACTTCAAGGAGTGTATGCGGTTTAAAGTGACGAGTAGTGCGATCATCTAGGACAATGTTGGTTGTGCAAATGTTACAGATACTCCTCAATCGGTGTGCAAATGGAGCAGATGCTACTCTGGCATGAGTGGCCAGTATATGCAAATAGTGCAGCATGGCGAGACAACTACAGTGAGTGCACGAGTAATACATAATTGGCCCCACAGAAATGTGACAACGAACTCAAGTCAAAAAATTGCCATCTTGTTGTAATGGAATTATAGGTTAGGTGTTTAAGAAGTTGATCGCAAGAGGGAAGAAGCTGTTGGAATGTCTACTAGTTCTAGTTTGCATTGATCGGTAGCGCCTACCTGAGGGAAGGAGCTGGAAGAGCCGGTGACCGGGGTGCGGAGGGTCCGAGAGGATTTTGCACGCCCTTGTCTTAGTTCTGGCAGCGTGCAAGTCCTCAATGGTGGGTAGGGGGGTACCGACAATCCTTTCAGCAGTTTTGATTGTCCGTTGCAGTCGGAGTTTGTCCTTTTTTGTAGCAGCACCAAACCAGACTGTGATGGAAGAACACAGGACTGATTCGATGACCGCTGTGTAGAACTGTCTCAGCAGCTCCGGTGGCAGGCCATGCTTTCTCAGAAGCCGCAGGAAGTAGATCCTGTGCTGGGCCTTTTTGAGGACGGAGTTGATGTCGGTCGCCCACTTCAGGTCCTGAGAGATCGTAATTCCCAGGAACTTGAAGGTCTCGACGGTTGACACAAGGCAGCTGGACAACGTGAGGGGCAGCTGTGGCGAAGGATGCCTCCTGAAGTCCACGATCATCTCTACCGTCTTGAGCGTGTTCAGCTCCAGGTTGTGTCGGCCGCACCGCAGCTCCGGCCGCTCCGCTTCCTGTCGATATGCAGACTCGTCACCGTCCTTGATGAGGCCGATGACAGCGGTGTCGTCTGCAAACTTCAGGAGCTTGACAGTCGGGTTCGCTGAGGTGCAGTCGTTCGTGTAGAGAGAGAAGAGCAGCGGAGAGAGGACACAACCTTTGGGGCGCCCCGGTGCTGATGCTGCGTGCGGATGAAGGTGGCCTCCTCCAGCCTGACCTGCTGTGTCCATGCCCGTCAGAAAGCTGTAAATCCACTGGCAGATGGCAGGTGAGACGCTGAGCTGGAGAAGCTTGGTTGAAAGGAGTTCAGGGATGATGGTGTTGAACGCTGAGCTGAAGTCCAAGAACAGGATCCTCGCAGTAGGTCCCTGGACTGTCGAGGTGTTCTAGGATGAAGTGGAGTCCCATGTTGACTGCCTCATCCGCAGACCTGTTCGCTTGGTAGGCAAACTGCAGGGGGTCCAGCAGGGGACCTGTGACACTCTTGAGGTGGTCCAGCACGAGACGTTCAAAGGACTTCATGACCACAGATGTCAAAGCGACAGGCCTGTAGTCATTCAGACCAGACATTGCAGGTTTCTTGGGGACTGGAATGATGGTGGAGCGTTTGAAACAGGATGGAACTTCGCACATTTCCAAAGATCTGTTGAAGATCTGAGTGAAACAGACAAAGCTCTGTAAAACAGACGAAATACTTACAACCCCAATTCCATTGAAGATGGGACGTTGTGTTAAACATAAATAAAAATAGAATACAATGGTTTGCAAATCATGTTCAACCTATATTTAATTGAATACACGACAAAGACAAGATATTCAATGTTCAACCTGATAAACTTTATTTTTTTTTAGCAAACAATCATTAACTTAGAATTTTATGGCTGCATCACGTTCCAAAAAAGCACTTCAGAAAACCAATGTCCGTAAATACAGTTCGGCGCTACATCCGTAAGTGCAACTTGAAACTCTACTATGCAAAGCAAAAGCCATTTATCAACAACACCCAGAAACGCCGCCGGCTTCTCTGGGCCCGAGCTCATCTAAGATGGACTGATGCAAAGTGGAAAAGTGTTCTGTGGTCCGATGAGTCCACATTTCAAATTGTTTTTGGGAATTGTGGACGTCGTGTCCTCCGGCCCAAGAGGAACAGAACCATCCGCACTGTTATGGACGCAAAGTTCAAAAGCCAGCATCTGTGATGGTATGGGGCTGTGTTAGTGCCAATGCCATGGGTAAGTTACTGAAGGTGATATCCAGTTTCATGGTGTGACTGGTTTGGAGGGTAGACAAGGATGTTTATTGCAGTATAGCATAATGTAAATCAGATAAGGGTGAGGGAGTGTGTTGCAAGAAGGCTCCCAGCAGGCTGCATGTGGAGGCCACAAAGAACAGATGTCGAGGAAGACAATGGCTGCGGTTGGCCACTGTAAACATGAGATGCAAGACTGTGGGACAGCGTCTGGAGAAATGGTCATCATTCTGCAGAGCAACGATGACGTCAGATGGGACCATGGACCAATCAGACGACAGCGATTCCATACTTCCTCTTTGAAACATTGTATTAGTCGGGGGGAAGAAGAGAGAGCTTTGTTCAGTCTACGCTGTCTTTGCTGTAGCTGCTGACCCAGAGCTCAGTAAAATGTATAGACACCTCTGAATAAATTGGTTGACTTTTAATACGTTGTTATAATTGTAGTTCTTCCACGAAAACGAACATGCATGGAACCTGGAGAGTAATAGATGATTATAAAAAACAAGGTTCCTTCATTACACACCTGTGAAGGCACCATTAATGCTGAAAGGTACATACAGGTTTTGGAGAAACATAAGCTGCCATCCAAGCAACGTCTTTTTCATGGACGCCCCTGCTGATTTCCGCAAGACAATGCCAAACCACATTCTGCACGTGTTACAACAGCGTGGCTTCGTAGTAAAAGAGTACTAGACTGGCCTGCCTGCAGTCCAGACCTGTCTCCCATTGAAAATGAGTGGCGCATTATGAAGCGTAAAATACGACAACCGAGACCACGGACTCAAGCAAGAATGGGAAAAAATTCCACCTACAAAGCTTCAACATTTAGTGTCCTCAGTTCCCAAACATTTATTGAATGTTGTTAAAAGAAAAGGTGATGGAGCACATGACCTTGTCCCAGCTTTTTTGGAACGTGTTGAAGCCATAAAATTCTAAGTTCATGATTATTTTCTAAAAACAATAAAGTTTATCTGTTTGAACATTAAATATATTCTCTTTGTAGTGTATTCAATTAAATATAGGTCGAACGTGATTTGCAAATCATTGTATTCTGTTTTTATTTATGTTTAACACAACGTCTCAACTTCATTGGCATTGGGGTTGTAAAAAAAAAGACGGTATTCACTTGAATTACAGGTAGGCTATACCTATTTTAAACAAGGTAAACTGGTGATCCTGGTGAAATTTCAGAAATCAAACTAAAATATTAAGGCAGAATTAACTGGAATTATGCTTTTTAAACAAGTTACACTTGTGATGCTCATTAACAGCACTTTTGTGATGCCCTCAACTCCTGAAGTTTTCTTTGCAAGCACTCCACTTGTTTGTCTTTGAATCCTTGGCAGGGGTGCTTGAGAGCACTCCCGCTGGGGACTCCATCATTCTGCTGGGGAACTTCAATGCTCACGTGGGCAATGACAGTGAGACCTGGAAGGCTGTGATTGGGAGGAACGGCCTCCCTGATCAGAACCCAAGTGGTGTTCTGTTATTGGACTTATGTGCTCACCACGGATTGTCCATAACGCACACCATGTTGCAGCATAAGGGTGTCCACACGTGCACTTGGCACCAGGGCGCCCTAGGTCGCAGTTCGATGATCGACTTTGTGGTCGTGTCACCGGACTTGCAGCCGCATGTCTTGGACACTCGGGTGAAGAGAGGGGCGACAGTTGAAAGAAAAAAGAAAAAAAAAGAAAGTTGAGGAACCTTTTTGGAACATCCCACAGGTGAACAGGCTAATTGGGAACAATTCACAAGCAAAGATGGGGCGAGGTTCACCTCTTTGTGAACAAGTGCGTGAGAAAATAGGTTTCCTCCCACATCCCCAAAACATGCATGCTAGGTTAATTGTTTAAGGACAATGTTCCTCAACGTACAATTGCAAGGAATTTAGGGATTTCATCATCTAAGGTCCATAATATCATCAAAAGGTTCAGAGAATCCCCTCCTTGAGCCGTCACCTTATCGTGGTGGAGGGGTATGTGTGTCCCAATGATCCTAGGAGCTAAGTTGTCTGGGGCTTTATGCCCCTGGCAGGGTCACCTGTGGCAAACAGGTCCAAGGTGAGGGACCAGACAAAGGCACGGCTCCAAAAACCCCTATTACGAATACAATTAATGGATTCAGGTTTCCCTTGCCCGGACGCGGGTCACCGGGGGCCCTCTCTGGAGCCAGGCGTGGACGTGGGCAATGACAGTGAGACCTGGAAGGCTGTGATTGGGAGGAACGGCCCCCCTGATCAGAACCCAAGTGGTGTTCTGGTATTGGACTTATGTGCTCACCACGGATTGTCCATAACGAACACCATGTTCAAACATAAGGTAGTCCACACATGCACTTGGCACCAGGACACCCTAGGTCGCAGTTTGATGATCGACTTTGTGGTCGTGTCACCGGACTTGCGGCCGCATGTCTTGGACACTCGGGTGAAGAGAGGGGCGGAGCTGTCAACTGATCACCACATGGTGGTGAGTTGGCTCCGATGGTGGGGGAAGAAGCCGGTCTGACGTGGCAGGCCCAAATGTATTGTGTGGGTCTGCTGGGAGCGTCTGGCGGAATCCCCTGTCAGAAGGAGTTTCAACTCCCACCTCCGACAGAACTTTGCTCATGTTCCGGGGGAGGCGGGAGACAGAGTCTGGGTTCTTTGAGGAGGGCTCTCCTATCTCTGGAGTTGAGGTCACCGAGGTGGTTAAAAAGCTCCTCAGTGGCAAGTCCCCGGGGATGGATGAGATTCTCCGGGAGTTCCTCAAGGCTCTGGATGTTGTAGGGCTGTCCTGGTTGGCACGCCTCTGCAATATCGCGTGGACATCGGGGACATTGCCTCTGGATTGGCAGACTGGGATGGTGGTCCCCTTTTTAAGACGGGGGACCGGAGGGTGTGTTCCAACGACAGGGGGATCACACTCCTCAGCCTCCCTGGTAAGGTCTATTCAGGGGTGCTGGAGAGGAGGGTCCGTCGGGAAATCGAATCTCAGATTCAGGAGGAGCAGTGTGGTTTTCGTCCTGGCCGTGGAACAGTGGACCAGCTCTACACCCTTGGCAGGGTCCTCGAGGGTGCATGGGAGTTCGCCCAACCAGTCTACATGTGTTTTGTGGACTTGGAGAAGGCGTTCGACCGTGTCCCTCGGGGGGTCCTGTAGGGGGGTGCTTCGGGAGTATGGGGTACCGAACCCCCTGATACGGGCTGTTCGGTCCTGTACAACTGGACTCAGAGTTTGGTCCACATATCCGGCAGTAAGTCGGACTCGTTTCCGGTGAGGGTTGGACTCTGCCAATGCTGCCCTTTGAGGCTTCTGTCCTTTTACTCCCAAAAACATGCATGGTAGGTTGATTGAGGACACTAAATTGCCCATAGGTGTGAATGTGAGTGCGAATGGTTGTTTGTTTATATGTGCCCTGCAATTGGCTGGCGACCAGTTCAGGGTGTACCCCGCCTCTCGCCCTAAGATAGCTGGGATAGGCTCCAGCACGCCCGCGACCCTAGTTAGGATAAGCGGTACAGAAAACGGATGGCTGGATGGAGTGAAAACAGAACATAAAATAAGATGGATTAAAACGTTAAAGAAATAGGGGTATAACAAGTTGTCCACCCCAACAGAGAAGACCAATCAACAGTCCAAAGACTACACTCTAATGACTGTCCAGTTGCACCTGTATTTGCAAGGTACAGCTTAAGGGATTGCCATGTTCTATCAAATTGTTGAAGTCTATCTTTTAAGATGCACTGTGCTCACTATAAATGAAGTGTGGTTGTTATACCTTCTCACATCATCTTCGACGTCGACACTTTGTGCTTTTCCAATATGTAATCTTTTTTTTTTCTTTTTTTTTACTACTATGAGACCGTATGAAATAAAACTTTACAGCTTTGCTCAGTGTCTTAAAGGCCCCAAGACAAATAGGTATAGGGTCTGACTTGATCCTGACCCCATGATCTTAGACATAAAGGCCTCCTTTTATACTCACGTGCTTGCGTGGCCGACAACGTCCACATTGCATCACGTGACCGACGCATTGGGCCGCGCGGCCCCTATAATTGTTGCAAAAATTGTTGCTCCGCGTAGAATGGCGCGGAGATCATCTCTTGTTATTGGTCCATTTTAGTCACATGCTGTGATGACATACTCAGCCTTCCCCTTGGTTCCACATACCACCGACGCTGCGGCCTTCTTGATTCGATTTTGCAGCATAATTAAACGTATCATCTGGTCATCTGGGTCCATTTGTTCTAGCAGACATTGTTCCACGGTCGTCATTGTTGTTGCTTTGTTCCTTGTTACAGAAAGGAAAGTCAAAACGGCTACCGGAAATGGCAAAAAAAATCCAGAGGAAACTCCACCCTGTGGTGACAGTGAATTTGACCGATTCCAGTGCTGATTCCAAATGATTCCGATTCTTTTAGGGGGCTGGGTCATAAACGTTTGCATGGTTTAAATAAAGAGTGTCCAAATTATGCAAATCAATTTTCTTAGCAGCCCGCAGCATTGACTAAAATGAACATTTGACTCTGGGTTCTTTGCAACCAGTATCAATATCAAACCCATGAACTAAATGGCAATGTGTGTGGAACTACCCGAATGTATTTATTTGTTAATTAATGTTTCAGCTAAAAGTTAAATATAGCATTGTTAAAATTGTTATTTGGGACTATTTTATCACATCAAATGGTTTATATGTGCAAGTTTTAATTTAACTTCCTGTTTTAAGCTTGTAGCATTTTATTTTGAAAGGTACGCACCAGAACTCAGCATTTTGGCACGAGGAGGAACTTCATACGGCACTTGTGATTTTAAAAAATAAAATAAAAAGTTTTAATTGATGGAACCGAATGCTATAAAACATTGATTCCTTTCCTTACCCACTGATGTAGCGGACATGCCACGCAAAAGATCCCACCCGGCACCCCAGCCTCACACTACCGCCGCTCCCCGCTGAGGTAGCCTGTAACTCCAGAGTCACACGCAGACTCTAAACGGATTAACACAATAAACTATCTTCAACAAGACACAGACATTTGCTTTGCAATGCCAACGTTAAGTGAATCACGTCTGCCTGAGACTTCAAAGGGGAGACCCACGGATGCTGGGTTTGCCCCCGAATCCTAAATTAATTAACTCCCCGCCAGTCGAAGGATTGGACCAGCAGCGACGCCTCCACCCTGCTCAGAGCTGCTACTTGGGAGTTGGAACAGGCAACAGCAACACCCACGGGCGATGGAATGACACTACAGACTGGGGTTCATAAGACAGTCTGTGACTCAACTGGGAGTCAATATTTTAAGAACTTTACATGAACACCACTAGTGATTGTATTGCTGCAAACTTGAATGTCTAACGTCAAATCTGTTGTCAACTGAACCAGATGGAATGTCTCACCCCACGCCACAAAGGTCACATGAAAATAGTAATGTTCTCCACACCACATAACATTTGAAACATTTATTACAGGTATGAAAGAGGATGAGCGTGGAACAATGAAGGGTGGGAAAATGGTCCATCCATCGACCCGCTTCTCCTCACAAGGGTCGCGGGCGTGCTGGAGCCTATCCCAGCTATCATCGGGCAGGAGGCAGGGTACACCCTGAACTGGTTGCCAGCCAATCGCAGAGTACATACTAACAAACAACCATTCACACTCACATACACACCTATGGGCAATTTAGAGTCTTCAATTAACCTAGCATGCATGTTTTTGGGATGTGGGAGGAAACCGGAGTGCCCGGAGAAAACCCACGCAGGCACAGGGAGAACATGCAAACTCCACACAGGCGGGGCCGGGGATTGAACCCTGGTCCTCAGAACTATGAGGCAGACGCTCTAACCAGTCGCCTACCGTGCCGCCAGGAAAATGGTCTTGTTATCTTGGATGCAATAATTAAAATTTTATTCCACTGCTTTTAAACCAGAAAATAATCCTAGAATGGAAACATAACGCCAAAAGGCAGTCCAGCCCCTCTGTGTTCGCGAAGGGGGGTAAACACCCCCTGTTTGACCTGCTCTGGCCATGAAAGGGGCCGGAGCTGGGAGAAGTAGGGAAGTTTTTGGAGTCTTGGTGCACAAGTCTTTTTGGTCACTTCGACCAACTCGCCATCGACCGCGCCAGGCAGTACGCCCACCTCACCCGAGGTGACAAGGACACATTGGACAATGCCCGGCTGCCGCTTCAAGGAGGCGCTCGGAGCCACCTTGCTTGGGGGCCTGAACTCAGTCTGAGGTAACGGAGGCGGACGCAACGCGGCCGCTCCGAACATCACCCGAGAGACGTCCTGCCTGCAAACTCGTCGGCCTCCTGTTTTTCCTCCCTCCCTTCCGTCGAGTCCACCTGCTCACGGTGCGGACCAGGCTAGCCGAACACTCGGGAGCTTGACTCGCCGGCTTCAAACTGTGTTCCAGACACTTACGTCCAAAATTGCGGTCTACTAAAAGTACATATGAGTGCATATTTGGGTTTATATTAACAAGACCAGGAGTCCTCAGCTATATGCATTCACTACACACCCATTCTGCTCATCTCACGTCACAAATCCCTTCCTTTGCCAATGTTCGTAGATACCTCGTTTGTTTTGTCTTTGTCTGTGTTTTATCCTGTAGAAACCCCTTTTTATTATCACATTTTCTATCAAATTCACCACTTGCATTGATTATATGTGTGTTTGGGCTCGGAACAAAACCTCTAGAAAGTCTAGAACTCAAGATTCCTAGAAATGTA
This sequence comes from Phycodurus eques, assembly GCF_024500275.1. Taxonomy (NCBI): domain Eukaryota; kingdom Metazoa; phylum Chordata; class Actinopteri; order Syngnathiformes; family Syngnathidae; genus Phycodurus; species Phycodurus eques. The sequence goes on along the minus strand of NC_084544.1, from coordinate 15,611,724 downwards.
GCCACCTTCCGACAAGAGACTGATTATAAAGGTTTGACGTCATTTTGCCACAAGTTAAACTTAAAATAATGACGTGGTGCCCCTCATATCTATCAAATATCTTGATTTATAACGCTGTAATTGGTGGATGGGAGGAGCTTCCAGAAGACTGGACCACTGCAGCCAAGGTGATCAGAGAGGCAGGCAGGAGAGTACTTGGTGTATCTTCTGGCAGGAAAGGAGAGAAGGTGACTTGGTGGTGGAACCTCAAAGTACAGGAAATCATATAAGGAAAAAGGTTAGCTAAGAAGAAGTGGGACACTGAGAGGACCGAGGAGAGGCGAAAGGAATACATTGAGATGCGACATAGGGCAAAGGTAGAGGTGGAAAAGGCCAAACAAGAGGCACATTATGACATGTATGGCAGGTTGGACACTAAAGAAGGAGAAAATGATCTATACAGACTGGCCAGACAGAGGGATAGAGATGGGAAGGATGTGCAGCAGGTTAGGGTGATTAAGGATAGAGATAGAAATATGTTGACTGGTGCCAGCAGTGTGCTAGCTAGATGGAAAGAATACTTCGAGGAGTTGATGAATGAGGAAAATGAGAGAGAAGAGAGAGTAGAAAGAGGCCACCAGGAAGTGGACATGATTAGTAAGGGGGAAGTTAGAAGGGCATTAAAGAGGATGAAAAATGGAAAGGTATTGGAAGCATCTCGGAGAGGTGGCTGTGGAGTTTTTGACCAGCTTGTTCAAAAGAATACTAGTGCGTGAGAAGATGCCTGAGGAATGGAGGAAAAGTGTGCTGGTGCCCATTTTTAAGAACTAGGGTGATGTGCAGAGCTGTGGGAACTATAGAGGAATAAAGTTGATGAGCCACACAATGAAGTTATGGGAAAGAGTAGTGGAGGCTAGACTCAGGACAGAAGTGAGTATTTGCGAGCAACAGTATGGTTTCATGCCTAGAAAGAGTACCAGAGATGCATTATTTGCCTTGAGGATGTTGATGGAAAAGTACAGAGAAGGTCAGAAGGAGCTACATTGTGTCTTTGTAGGTCTAGAGAAAGCCTATGACAGAGGACCCAGAGAGGAACTGTGGTACTGATTGCGGAGGTCTGGAGTGGCAGAGAAGTATGTTACAATAATACAGGACATGTACGAGGGCAGCAGAACAGCGGTGAGGTGTGCTGTAGGTGTGACAGACGAATTTAAGGTGTAGGTGGGACTGCATCAGGGATCAGCCCTGAGCCCCTTCCTTTTTGCAGTGGTGATGGATAGGCTGACAGATGAGGTTAGACTGGAATCCCCGTGGACCATGATGTTGGAAAGAAGAGGAATGAAGATTAGCCGAAGTAAAACAGAATATATGTGCATGAATGAGAGGGGTGTCCAGAGCAATGGTGTCAACCGTCCAGAGCAATGGTGAGTGTGGTCAGTAAGTGAAGAAACGGGTCCAAGCAGATTGGAACAGGTTGAGGAAGGTGTCGGGTGTGTTATGTGACAGAAGAGTCTCTGCGAGGATGAAGGGCAAAGTTTATAAACAGTGGTGAGGCCAGCCATGATGTACGGATTAGAGACAGTGGCACTGAAGAGACAACAGGAAGCAGAGTTGGAGGTGGCGGAAATGAAGATGTTGAGGTTCGCTCTCAGGAGTGACCAGGTTGGATAAAATTAGAAATGATCTCATCAGAGGGACAGCCGAGGTTTGATGTTTTGGAGACAAAGCAGACTTTGATGGTTTGGACATGTCCAGAGGAGAAATAGTGAGTATATTGGTAAAAGGATGATGAGGATGGAGCTGCCAGGCAAGAGAGCTAGAGGAAGACCAAAGAGAAGGTTGATGGATGTCGTGGGAGAAGACATGAGGGCAGTTGGTGTTGGAGAGGAGGATGCAGGAGATAGGCTTACATGGAAAAGGATGACGCGCTGTGGCGACCCCTAAAGGGACAAGCCCAAAGGAAAAGAAGAAGATAACGTTGTAATTTAAAATTACGATAAACCGGAAGTGACGCAGGCGCCACTTCCAACTCATCATTTTCTTCTAAATTACGCACAATTTTATGTCCTCCAATAAACGCTACACTGATGAGGCACAGGGTTAGTGTTTGTGATACTGTGAGACGTTAATGTGAATTTTCTCCCAATTAATTGTTATGTTTAGTTGCTATGTCGAAGTTTTAGCTCAATGTTAATGCTTTTTTTTCTGTTATTGGCTCGCTGCGATGACTTTCACTGGAAACTTACTGCCAGTTAATGCCGACCAAACTCTGACACCGGTTGTACGGGGACCAAACAACCCATATCACGACGTCCGGTACCCCATACTCTCGGAGCACGCTCCAAAGGACTCCCTGAGGGACACGGTCGACCGCTTTCCCCAAGTCCACAAAACACGTAAACTGGTTGCGCAAACTCCCGTGCACCCTTGAGGGCCCTGCCGAGGGTGAGAGCTGGTCTACTGTTCCACGGCCAGGACAAAAACCACACTGATCCTTCTGAATCTGAGATTCGACTTCCTGATGGACCATCCTCTCCAGAACCCTTGAATAGACCTTACCAGAGAGGGTGAGGAGTATTATCCCCCTGTAGTTTGAACACACCCTCCGGTCCCCCTTCTAAAAAAGGCGGTCCACCACCCCGGTCTGTCAATCCAGAGGTATTGTCCACGCGATGTTGCAGAGGTGTGTAAACAGGACAGCCCTACAACAACTCCGAGCAGATCTCATCCACCCCTGGGGCCTTGCTACCGAGGAGCTTTTTAACCACCTTGGTGAACCCGCCTCAGAGTCCACAAACTCTGCTTCCTCCTTGGAAGGCATGTTGGTAGAATTGAGGAGGTCTTCGAAGTATTCGGCCCACCGGGTCACAACGTCTCAAGTTGAGGTGAGCAGCGCCCCATCCCCACTATACACAGTGTTTAATGGTACACTGCTTCCCCCTCAGAGTCCCCAAACTCTGCTTCCTCCTTGGAAGGCATGTCGGTAGAATTGAGGAGATCTTCGAAGTATTCGGCCCACCGGGTCACAACGTCTCAAGTTGAGGTGAGCAGCGCCCCATCCCCACTATACACAGTGTTTAAGGTACACTGCTTCCCCCTCAGAGTCCCCAAACTCTGCTTCCTCCTTGGAAGGCATGTCGGTAGAATTGAGGAGATCTTCGAAGTATTCGGCCCACCGGGTCACAACGTCTCAAGTTGAGGTGAGCAGCGCCCCCATCCCCACTATACACAGTGTTGATGGTGCACTGCTTCCCCCTCCCGAGACCTCGAAGGGTGGACCAATATTTCCTCGAAGCCGTCCAGAAGTTGTTGTCCATGGCCTCGTCGAACTTCTCCCACGCTCTGGTTTTTGCCTCAGCGACCACCAAAGCTGCTTTCTGCTTGGCCAGCCGGTACGAATCAGCTGCCTGAATGAAATAAATGAAATCGTGTTTATTAATCATGATTTCACTTACAATCAAAATAATAATTTTCCCCATAATAATTTAATAATTTTCCCCATAATCACCTAGCTCTAGTGAAGCATTGTCTCCCCTTCAGCACTGCACAAACTCCACCTGTGTGGAGTTTGCATGGTCTCCCTGTGCCTGCATGGCTTTTCTCCGGGTACTCTGGTTTCCTCCCACATTCCAAAAACATGCATTGTCGGTGGATTGAAGACTCTAAATTGTCCATTTATGCTGTAAATGTAGGTCAGTGCATACTGGGTGTCTCTGACCACACACCACTGTGTGATAATAATACTAGTAATATCTATAATGACCCTTTACGTTAAAGTAATTTGTGTTATTTCGGTCCATATCAGTTTGTAGTCTAATTCTCTAACAAGGAGCTGAACAGCAAAATCCACAACATGTGTTTGATCCATTAATTGATCAATACATCTCATGCTCTATTAGAATTGGCATTTGAACAGTCCTCTTTGTGATGCTGTGACCAACTCTGGGAGAGCTGAGTTTTTCATTATTATTATGATTCATCTGTTGAAGTAAATTAACAAAAGTTACCATTACCCAAAGTGTCTCGGGAGAATTGTACATATGCTCCTGCCTGGCCCCCAGCCCCTCTCCTTCCTCCTCCAAAAACTGAACAGAGGTGTGTTGACTTTTTATATTCGCTGTTGCCTCCGTTCAGCTCGTTTGTCAATAGTTGCATTATCGACTGTGTTAACGGAAACAAATCCAATAAATCCACCTGTTTTCTTAATTAATAATAATAATGTTTTTTTTGCAATGGGCTAGGGCAACTTTTTGGGCTAGGGCACCTGATCATAATCATCATTATCATCACAATCATTTTTACTAGGAGCTGCTAGTGGAAATCTTTATTCCTATTCTAAGTTGCCTTTG